>NC_056725.1:61857985-61985485 GCF_019279795.1 Protopterus annectens
GTAGAAGTGGCCAGAGAGGATTTGGCCAAGGCACTCCTCATGGCCTTGAAGGCGGGACCCCTAGAGTCCTGGGATGGTTCAACCCCCAAGGCCACAACAGCAGTCGGAACTACCCCCGCTGACGCACCGAGAGGGAGGCTCGGAACCGAAAGGATCGGTCCCGAAGCGTCCCCCTCGGGGCCAACAGAGGAGGCCCGCGTACCGAACCCCGACCTGAAGGGCGGGGTTGGAGTTAGGGTCGGAACCGACCCAACAACCTCCACCGGTTCCACCAACACCAACTCCAACGGCGCCGAAGCTGTTGGAGGAGGAACCGAGATAGCAGGGTGGGAAACCGGCTCCGGAGCCGACTGGGCTGGAGCCGAGAGCAACTTTTGAAAGACCGGAGACTGAAAAAGCCTTTGAAGCACCCTGTCTACATCCGAATCAGACATCCTCGACGACCGAGAAGAGACCGACCGGGTCCGAGTCGACTTCTCCGCCGGCTCCGAAAGACTGGGGGACCGGCTCCGTATGGTTTAGAGAAGTATCGGCGCCGAGGGAGATTCCACTACCACTGCAATTTCCCTCGGAGCCGATGGGGACTTCGGCACCGAAGGGGAAGAGTCTGAGCGGGCAACCCTCATCGGCTCCGAAGGCAGTGGAGCCGATGGACATGACTCGCCTCTCGACGCCCGAGCTCTCGACTCCGAAGCCAGAGGAGTCGAGGCTGGAGACATCGAGGCAGACCGTTCCGCCCTCGGCTCCGAAGTCCGTGGAGCCAACGGAGAAGCCTGCCTTGACTTTTTTGCTGCCGGATCCGACGGGCTGGTCGGAGCCGAAGATTTTTTCTTCCTCAATGGGGAAGAAGAAGAAGATAGGGCTTCCTCAAAGGAAGGGGTAATAAGCCCTTTCAAAATCAACTTATTTTTCCTCTCTTGGAGCACTCGAGAGGAAAAAGCATGGCAAACGCTACAGGATTCCTGGGGGTGCTTCGGGCCCAAACAGTAAACACATAAAGAATGGTCGTCCGTAATGGACATTTTGTAGCTACATTTGGAACATTTTTTGAAACCTGACGGTCTATGTTCCTTCGACATGTTAACTGATTAAACACAGTAAACTTCCACAACAAAACTACACAAAACTACACAAACAGCCTAGACTCCAAGTAAAACGCCTAGGATAGGGCAAGGCCCCTCTAACTCAACGGGATCACTGCCACAAAAAATACAATTTTACCTCAGAAAAAAAACTAAATCACAGTCACACAACAACAAGTAGCTGTTAAAACAGCTTTTGGGTAAATTTTTTCACAAAATTTGACAAAAAATATGTCAGTAAGAGGCACTTAGCTCAGCCAAGTCCGAGACCACGTCTTTGCTTCAGAAGCGGCAAACGAGATCTGGGGAAGCAGTAGTGGTGCATCCTGGGATATGAGGTAACTCAGCCAATAAGAGACTGTGTTCTATTGTATAGCGGCCGAGTCGGAGCCGAGGATCGGCTCCGAACCCATCTGTAGAGAATGTAGGCGAGATAGGATCACATTACATCACATTTTCCCACATGCTTTTGGGAGACGACATACTGTTTTGCAAATTTTAGCCAGGTCGGGATGTTTTTCTGTGCAAGAAAAGGCATCTATCTGGCAACCCTAACCAACAGCCCAGATATATGAAGAATTCGGGAGATTGTTGTCACATGTAGTACACAACCAGTAGTTGCCAGAAATTCCTGCAGTTCCTTCAGTGTTGCTGTAGGTCTCTTGGCAGCCTCCCTGACCAGTTTTCATCTAGTCTTTTCATCAATTTTGGAGCGATGTCCAGTTCTTTGCAATGTCACTGTTGTCCCATATTTTCTCCACTTTTTGATGATGGTCTTCATTGTGTACCCTTTGCCTGACTGATACCTTTCAACAATGAGATCCCTTTGATGCTTTGTAAGCTCTCTGTGAACCATGGCTTTTGCTGTAGCAGGTAACTGAGTAAATGTCAGGAAAATCCTACTAGGACAGCTGAACTTTATTTGGGGTTAATCAAAGTCTCTTTAATTGATGGCAGGTGTGTACCCAAGAAGACAATGCTGTAATTAAATCAAAAGGTGCTTCAACAAAGCATTAGTTTAAGGGTGTGCACACTTATGCAACCATCTTATTGTACATTTTTTATTTTTTATATTTATTCCCCTAATAGATTTGTTTTTCAATTGAACTGTACAGGTTTATAGGCCACATTAAAGGTGGGAAAATTTTTGAAATGATTTATTGTGGTCTAATTTTTTTTATATCACAAAAACCTGGCATTTTAACAGGGGGTGTGTACAATTTTTATATCCACTGTAGGTGCCTCACTAGCTACATCTCCTCAGACCTTGTAATGTAGGGTCTAAGAGCTGAGTCTATCTCAATTCTCTCTTAGTAACCCTTCCACAGGAAGTCTGGTATTCTCTGACAGCAATGCCTCACTGTCAGCCTGGGTATTACTACTCACCTCTGCCCTTGCAGTCACTCTGTCCAAGGGAACATCAGTACCCACAAGCAGCTGTGGCTCACCTTCAGTCTCACTGCTTCAAGGTAGCTCCCTCTCTAAATTAACCACCTCACCAGTCCTGGCTGCAAGTGTGCAGTCTTGTCTGGGTCTCCCCCAGGTTACCAGACCCACATGCTTGTTTCCAAGTCTGACTGCATGTAACTGCATGAATACATAGTACTGCATTATCAAAGTCATTCCCTATAAGGACATCTGCAGGGATATCCTCAAACACACCTACTTGCTGGCTTCCTTTTCCCACCTCCCAGTCAAGGTGAACCCTAGCCAAAGGTATTTGGAATGAGGTCCCTCCTAAAGCTCTGACTGGAGTAGACTGCCCAAGCAAGTAGTGCTCCTCTGTAACAATTACAGGCTTCACAATGGTTGGGTCAGAGGCTGTGTCTCTGTTAGCCATGGCCTCTTCCCCATTCACTAAGATAGAACATAACCTCTTGTGGTAGTTTGGTGCCCTTGTTGTGTCAAGACAACTTACTGCTGGTATTTTGTCATCGCCACTTACTGGCTCTCCCATCTTTTCTTCCCCACCTTGTCTCTGTGGACATCTATATGCTACATGGCCCCACTGGTTGCATTTAAAACATTTAACCCTTGATCCTGGACATGTACCTGGACTAGTGGCTTCCCCTGCTACTGGTGGACTCTGTTGCAGCAGTCTGGCCTGCCCACCATGGGTTCCCTTAGACCCATAAATAGCACTGGGTACCCTTTCCTGTGCAGTGATGCCCTGCTTGCTAGGTACAGGTCTCCATTCTTCCCCAACTCATCTGCAGTAGTGCATTATCTATCAGCTAACCAGATTCTCATGTCCTCATGCAAAGTGCTAAAAGCTTGTTCCCTCACCAAAAGGTCTGCCAGCCCTTCAAAAGTGGTGACCTGACATCTACTCATCCACCAATGAAAATAAGTGCTTAGTTCAGTGACATATTCACACACACTCATCTGCCTTGCATCTGTGCTCACAAAACTTTTTCCTATAAGCTTCAGGTGTTAACTTAAAGCATTCTAACAAACACATTTTGGTTGTATTATAATTTAAACAATCAATATCAGACAGTATAGAAATTGCAGTTACAGCTTTACCATGGAGTAGGGGGGTCAGGAACTGTACCCAGAGTCCTTGGTCAACATTATACTGCTTACATACCCTCTCAAACATATGAAGAAAACTGTCACAATTATCCCCCTCTGTAAATTGTGGAAGAAATTTACTGACCTTTGTTGCTTTTTGGGTTCGGTTACTCCATTCCCCATTACCTCCATGACTCTGGCGAAGAGTCAGCATCTCCTTTTTATGTTGCCTGTGCCTCTCATTCTCCTCAGCCTGCAGACATTGCAGTTTCTCATTTTTGTCAGCCTCCAGATGTCTCAAGTCTGCCTGCTGCTTCTATTTCCAAAGTCTCTAACTCCAGATGGACTTTTAAGTCTTCTCTGGAAAGGCTGAGCTGTCCATTTTCTGAGAGTTGTACATCTCCAAGGTCAGTCTGATTGTCCTCCTGGTTGTTATTCTGTGATGCAGCTGTGACTAAAGCTGCAATCATGCCTGCTTTAGTCAGGCTGGCATGCACCAGTCCTTTAGCCTGGCAAATTTCAGCCAACTGGCTCCTTGTCAGCTGGCCATACTCCTCTGCTGACATGCTTGCCTGCTCTCTTTGACTAAAGCTAACAAAAAAAAAATAAAACAATTGTGATATGAGCTCTTAATGTTCACTGCGTGGCTGATCAAGAGTACAAACACCTTCTCTGACCACTGTACACAGGCTACAGGAATTCAATATCCACACCACTACATGCCAATTAATATGTGATGCGGCTATCTCACCACTGTCAAGCAATTAATATGTGATGTGGCTATCCTACCACTGCCAAACAATTAATATGTGACGTCCCTCACTGGTACTAGTGGTGAGGATTGAGGCTCCTTGATTACTGGGCCAGTGGAGGGATGTCACACATAGCATTAGCCATAGTTCACAGTGACTTATTCTTAGTATGCAATGCAGTTGCTTAAAAATGATCAGTGCAAGAAGATGAAAAGGAATTAAAGGCAAAAATGATAATATAACTTTCCATGACACTGGCAGTCCACTGCCATAGGCAGTAGCCCGGAACCTGTAAAGACCTGAAAGTGTGAGTTAAGAACTGAAAGCGTGTCTATGTTTTTTTTTTTCCTCCTTTTCTTTTTTTTTTGGGTCAAAGGTGAGGGGTAGACATATGGAACACCATCTGCACTAAATTAATTTGATTTATCCACATCACTGGTGGTGACAGGGATAAATCCTTGGCTATGTCCCAGGCAACCAGAGCTCAAGTATTGACTTGGGAGCTAGTCAGTGAGGCAAGGAGGATAGGTGTACCTATCCCAGGTGGATGGAAACATGCAGGGCATCCCTGTAGTGGATGTTGGCTGCAGCTCTGGAATGGGTGCTGGGCTGGGAAGGTGGAAGGACAGAGAAGCACAACTACACTGTAGAACTTGGAGACAGGGACATGCACTTGCACCTGCTCCCACTGTTCACCCAACCTGACACTGGTGTTGTCAGTTGTTGCTCTGCTCCTAGGATGACCTTTCTCATTTCCCTTCTGACTTCTTGGGCAGTCCCAGCCTGCGAATAATACCCATGTATAAGCCACTTTCTATTTCCCCTTCCCTTCCAAAAAGCAGCAACAGAACTAAGTACTAATACCACGGCTGGAAATTAGAAGAGTATTGGGTAACATCAGGTAGCCATTTGTAAAGATGTAGCCTGGATCCCCCTACACCAAAAAATAATACGATTTAATTTCTTAGCAAATCATCCTTGTCTGATACCAGTCCAGAAAGTACTGCTTGCAGATCCAAATTCCAGTTATTATCCATTCGAACAAACCAAAAAAAAAAATGATATAAAACAAATATCCAAGCCACCAAATGGATCCGAGATGCTGAGTAAGAAGGGAGGTTTGCACACCAACAGGCCAGCAGTGTCCATGTTACAAAGCACATGAAACCCAGAAGACACGCAAGTACGGCAACTGCGCACGGCCAATATTCAGAAACTCAAAAACGGCCAGCACAAATAGCAGTGAACAAGTCCTTTACTTTAATAAATCAATTAGCACATCACTTTAAAAGGAACAACTATAAGAGTGGTAGAAAACAATTATCTATGGAAGGTATGCCCTTGGTAGGGTACTTCCCTTGTGGAAACTGCTCTGCATGCAAACATGTTATTAAAACTAAAGAATTTTCATCTGCAGTACTTCATGTGTTTTTGACATTCAATGTTTTTATAATTGTGTTTCAGAATGGGTCATTTATTTGGTGGAATGTTCCTGTAATAGTTTTTATATGGGACAAACCAAGACAAAAATTCCCATATATTTGAACATTTGAGGGATGTCAGAAATAAACGTAGGTCTAATGCATTATATAAACATGTTATTTCACATTCTGCAGCTAAGTTTAGGTTTAATGGTACTGACAGTATCTGTATTGGCGGTAGTAATAAAATGGGGTGGCAGAACTTGTTGAACAGAAAGGAACGTACTTGGGTAATTAAACTAGGGGCATTATTCCCCCCGGTTTAAATATGTGCTAATTGTTTTATTGGAGGGTTTATGTAAAAAGGTATTATGGATGTGTGCGTAATGTAACCAGCACTGAAGAAGGCTTATGCAGAAACCAGTATGCTCATTTTTCACTTGTTGCAATATTTATTAAAATAAATGATTTGTTCACTGTTATTTGTGCTGGACATTTTTTGTTTTTGAGTTTCTGAATATTGGCCGTGCATATTTGCTGTACTTGAGTGCCCTCTGGGTTTGAGTGTAAATCCAGCATTACCCACACTTAGTCATACAATGACATTACTGAAGAAAGAAATTGCTCATCTTTCTTAAATAATGCGCTTGTATAATGGCACTGTAGTGTTCCTCTGTATTCTTCTGTCTCTTTTGATGTACTGTGCATGCATATGAGACCTACGTTCCCATGCTTGCACAGTATATCAGTGCTGTTGAAGAGAGAAGGAATGGTGAAAAAGAGATTCTCTGTTGCTTTTTTTTTTTTTTTTTTTGCTGCTACTCAGTGCAGGAAACCTGGACAAACCCAACACAACGTTGTGGGGGGGGAGGGGGGGGTAAAGGTTCAAAAACAGGGACAGAATGTATTGCTCTTATAAAACTAGAAAGTTACGGGAATGAGAGACTTTTTGTTAGTGTGCATTTTCTGAAGGACATGAAGCTTAAACCTCAACTGTCTGCCATTATTTAATGACTTCCATCCCCAGTGACATGCCAGAAAACTGCTTTTTTTAATGAGGAAAAGACCAAAATTCTGAGGCAAAAAACTGGGCATTCTGTAAAGATCCAGTAAGATGAGAGGTATGAGAGTCTGCTGAGATTTAAGGAGGGGCAGCATAGAAATACAAGGAAAATAAGGTGTGTTTCTGTTTCTTTACCTTTGCAGAATGTACAGGATTTTTCTTGTGTTTTGCTCTGTCCTCCATAGTATATTCCAATAGAAAGATCAGGCCACTCAATATTTCAGTGGCCGGACTTCTTTCCATTAGTATATGCTCGATTTACAATGGGCACGCTGGGTGGTCTGTCCAATCGGCATGCAAGTTTTTGAATGGCAGTGAGGTGCCATTGTATAATAGCTATTAAATTAGGGGAAAAAAGTTCCATTTATGATCAAAACCACATTGAAAAAGTCTTTATGTTTCTTTAGGGGGTGTATGTACTACTTTCACTGAAGATTTGATTTTTGGATGGGGTGCCCTGCCCCTAGACTTGACATCATGTCTCAGGAATTATTGCATTTTGCTTTGAAGAATATATTATTTTTTTTTTTTTGCTTAGGAGAGCAATACACTGTACAGGGTTGTCATCAGTTTCATTTTATAGGCTGGTGTGGTTGAATTTTGAGTACTTACTGCAGGGAAAATAAAAAGGATCTAAATTTAGATGGAAGTTTGAGAACTTGAACTGTGTGTTGCAGTTAAGTAAAAGGGGTTGGATGCTGGACTTTGGCATACAGACTTGTAAAAACAAATTTAAGTACAGTAAAGTATTATGCACAAAAGCTGTGTGCTTTCTTCCTGTCTACAGTGCTCGTCAAGTTATGAGTCAGAAAATTTTTTTACAGTAGACTCCCTCTTATTTGTCCTCTCTTTAACCAGCCATCAAATTTCTGCCGTAGTCCTTGCAAAAGATAACAGAGAAGAACAAAACTTCCACCTCCTCTGGGCTAAATAATGACAGACATTTGTGTTTTAGACTTCACATTCATTAGAAAATGCATACTAACACAAATACTGTTATTCTAGCTGATTTATAACTTATAAATATTATTTTGTATGCTTTTTCTGATTAGAGGTAGCAACTCAATCATCTGTTTAATATCTACTAAACATAAAACGGACGTCTTCTCCAACTCAAGAATAGGGTTTGTTAGAACTATTCTCTAGGGGTTCCTAGACTTTGTCCCCCTTCTTCCTCCTCCCTTGCTCTCTAATCCTTGGTAATCATCCCTTATAATTTTGGGTACTCCCACAGTGATCTAATGAAAAACATGGTGCTGTTTTGCACACCATAACACTAGATGTGTGACTAGATCACTGCTGAAGTACTAATACCACCTCCCTTTCTCTAGTGATTTCTGATCTTTCTACCATGGTGCAGGCCTCCTCCTTATCTATACCATTCCCTTTTCTTCTGCCACATAACTAACAGCTTTGTTTTGTTGCCAGACGAACATTTATGTTGCTTCGGGATAAAAAGCTTCACATTTTTTTTTATTTGCTTACAATTGTTCTTCTTTGGAAGGTTTATATACATATGCATGTTTGTGTCTTACTGTAAAAAGTGCTTGTCAGAATAAATCAGTTGGTAACACTGTTTAAAAATGTCCAGAACACTCCAAAGACAGAGGATTCAAACAACTCCAGTACATGCACACCCTCAAATAATCACAAACGAATAAAAGGCAGGCACTTCTGGTATTTAACGCCACTAGTTTATTATCTACGTTTCCGTCAAAACACTTAATCAGAAATGAACACCGGAACTAAAATCCCACCCCTATTTATATCTGCAATCAAATTAAATAATTAGTAAACTCCAAGCTATTAACAACTTAAGGAAGATTTAAAGAGACAAAACAAAAAGAAGCATATTGGACTCCATGCAAACACAGCACTGAAGTGAACTGTCATGTGTTCTCATTTAAAAACCTGTATAAAACTGTATCCATAAACCTTATTATCCTAAATATTACTGTCTAAAATTTATAATAATTTTATTAAAATTGTAAAAACTGTTTAAAAATAAAGTTGATGTCCAACACTCATTGTAAAAACTGAAAGCTTGCTATTGTAATAGTGAAAACCACGAGTATTCATACCAAAAAGATAGTTTGTATGAGCTGTAACTGCTCACCTCAGAGTGCCGTACTGGTGTCAGATGTACAGTTTGCTCCCTGACAAGTATTTGATTTATTTATGATCACCTTGCAAAAAATAAATGAGGGAAAGCTCCCAAATATGATCAGCATTCAGAAGTAGAAATCATAGGAAAAAGGGCTACAGCCCCACACCCTATTACTTACATATTTAAAATCTGAACATGCACCACTGTGGGGAAATGGGGAATCTCCAGTACACCAGCAATTTGTCCTTTCATGGAAAAACATACAGTAACACACTAGTGATTACACAAATGAATGTCAATCACTAGTATTTAAAAAAAGGCATGGCTCTTGTGGTATTACTTAGCTTTTATGTATAAACTGGATGAGTGGTAATTCAGAAATGTAAAAGCCATAGTTATACTTGTTACAAATCATTATGGACTTTCTTCAAAGGCTTGTACTTTGTAATACTTAAAATTGGAGTGCATATATTACTTTGTGTGACATTCCAATTGTTGAATCAGTTTGCCAAGCAGGTTGGTCATAAAATAGTAAAATTAGCTCACACAATCAGTTTTTTACTTTTTTTATACTTCAGCTTTTTTGGTTACTGGCTCTCATCTGTTTCTATGCTACATTGTTCAGTCCTCAAGTCATTTCAGTTGAGAACCCTGACTTACATCATCCTCCCAAAGCTTCTGCTACAGACAGATGAAGTAAAACATAGTATGTGATGTACCTTGGATAAAAATCGGGATCTCTTTAGTGCATATTCTTTTAATAACATAGACCACTCATTAACTACAGTCACATTACCTGACAAAAGTCAGCACAGATTTGACTACTAAAGTATGTCATCTCTGAGTCAGTAAATCTGCATAAACAATATATAACCACCTTACCATCTGTTCCTCTACTGCTCTTACAACATACAACATGGACACTTCTTGACCTCTAGTTCGTTTTTTGAATTGGCAGATCCTGTTTTTTATAGCATTAATCATCTATTGCAAGGCACTGCTTGCTGTGTTCAAAAATCCCTTTCCTGTTTGGGGAAAACAAATGCAAGAGTAATAGGAATACTTGCAAAGGTGTTAACAAGCAGGCTTTGGAGCCACCTGTTAGTTTGCGATTAACGGGATTAGTTTTATAAATCACAGCAGGGCAGAACAACGTGCCATAGATTCCACAGTGAAAGCATTTTGATTTAATGCAATGGCATAATGCCAGACCCACAACTTGCAATTACATGCAGATTCTTACTGTCAGATATGTTCTTAGAGGTTCTTATGAACGTTAACAGCTAATTAACTACATCACATTTCTATCAGTGATGCAAGAAAAGACGGTAAGCTCACCGTTACTGTTATGTTGAAGAAAGTAGCTGCTGGCTCACTCGAATAAGGGGTCAAACGAAGATCTTCTTATTATGTAAATGTAGAGTTTAATAAACTTTAAAATAGGTTTATTAAACTCTACATTTACATAATAAGAAGATCTTCGTTTGACCCCTTATTCGAGTGAGCCAGCAGCTACTTTCTTCAACATAACAGTGACGGTGAGCTTACAGTCTTTTCTTGCATCATTGGTGTTGCGGTGCTACACTAGACAGTTTACATTTCTATCAGTTACAGATATTTAATGAGTCTTACCAGTTTCAGTGCCACATGACTCTTAGGACAGTTTAACTTAACTCACTTTATCTACCATCCTGCATGGAGAAGAAGTAAGGGCACTAATTGTGTTACTAATACGGTACCAGCAAACTAATGATAAATATGCCAAGTCAAATCTGCATACCTTTTTTCCAAAACCCTGTTCTAAGTTGGTTTAGTACTGCACTGCTTCTGCCTATCATTTTATAGAGTCCTTAGGATAAAAGGAAGATCACAAATGGGAGATTCAATCTGTTTTCTATAAAAGCATGGTAATGCACTTGTTTAGTATATATACAGTCTGTAAACACAGTCTGGCAAGACAGACTCAAACATTTATCAGGATTTCACAGAACATCAGTTCAAATGTGACCATTTAATTTCAACATCTTAGGTGGTCATAAGACCAATGAATGCATTTAAAGGTAAAAAATGGTCACAGCGGCACGTCAATAGCACAAACCAGCCAGAACTTGAAGAAAACTTAATAGAAAACTATTTATTGAAGTGCTTTGCATTTGCTAAAATAAGCAAACTTCTTCAGAAACCATTTTTAACTTTTAAAAGCATATAAGTAGTTACAGCTGTTGCTGTTGAACCAATCACAGCTCACACATTGCTTAACCACTTTCTTAAAGGCAACTGACCTACATACACATTTGTCACTAATGAGATAATACAATTTATACTACCATCAGTGCAATGAAAAATACACACAATTCATATTTACAACAAAGACAATAAGAATAAAAATAAAAATGGAAATAAAAGTAAACATAGTCTAACAAACTAATATACTCTATACATAGTACATGCAGTTTAAAAACATACTGTTTTTTAATAAACCAGACAACTACCTACTGAAAAACAACATAATCGCCTAAGTCTCTCTAACTTAAGGATACTACTTATAGAGCAGGTTTCATTCAGCCCTGGATGGTTATAGGCCTTTAATTTAATCTGCCATACTAATTCTAACTCTTCCAGTCGTAAGGGTGCTGCACCACCTCTTATGTCTGTATTCACCTGATCTATAACTGAAAATTTAAATCTATGATCAGTATAGAACTGGATATGTTTTGCTAAGGCATTGTCCTGCTTGTTCTTACTGATGGCATACTAGTGTTCATAAATCCTTCCTCTGAGCCTACGCTCCGTTTTGCCAACATAAAATGCAGGGCAACACTGACATGTTGCTATATAAACAACCATCTTCGAGTTGCAATTACACCTGGATTTTAATTTAATATGAAAATCACCCACTATTACTGAGTGTATACTGTCTACAAATTTACAATAATTGCAACTTTGACATTTAAACATCCCAGGAACTTTTGGGTGAGACCGTCATTGTTGTTCAAGTATATATTTATGATTCCTACCTCTCCTGAATATTACTCAAGGTGCGTCAACTATTTTAACAAAAATGGAAGAGTTGCTTTTAAATAAACCCCAGTTTTTCTTAATAATATCCAGACAAATATAACTATGCAAGTTGAATGTAGTGATGAAATTTACTTCCGTTTGTATATTAGTTGCAGAGCTGCATGCCATAATGTCATTTGATTCTGAGGTTGTTTAAATCCCAATAAAGGTTTGTATGTTCCATTAGATCTCTTGTACTGAACTTCTTTAAGTCATCTAGAAGCCCTACTGGATACCCCCTGTGCAAGAACATGGACTTCAATAGCGGACATTCTTCCACAAAATCTTGATCATTACTAACAATCCATGCAGCTCTCACTAATTGCCCTTTAACTACAGAGTGCTTCTGATAGTGAGGGTGGCGACTTGAGAAATGTAAAAAAGAATTAGAGTAAGTACTCTTCCTATAAATGTTGGCAACATAACCCTTTAAATCTCTGTTCTTACATAGCCAAATATCCAGATACACTATGGCTTCTTTATTAAAGGTAGCTGTAAATTGTAGGAATTGGATTGACTCATTAAACATTTGTACAATGGAGTTGCTAGTTTCGGCGTCACCATTTAGCAAGATGAAAATATCATCCAAATATCGTGTGTAATAAATAATCAAGTCATTAATACTTGTGTTCTTAAATACGTATTCAGATTCCCAGTGTGCCATTACTGAATTTGTTATACTTGCCCCACATGGGGAGCCCAT
The DNA here is from genome assembly GCF_019279795.1 of Protopterus annectens. Lineage (NCBI taxonomy): Eukaryota > Metazoa > Chordata > Ceratodontiformes > Protopteridae > Protopterus > Protopterus annectens. Next base: position 61,870,688 of record NC_056725.1, read on the forward strand.
AACTACTCCAACATTTTGGAGGTAAAATTTCCACCAAACATGAAAAAGTTGTTGTACAAAACAATTTCCAATAATTCTGTAATCAATGCCACCTCATTATCAGGCGCACCATGTTTCTTTAGCAATAGATTCACCCATTCAATTCCTACATCTTGTGGTATACATGTATACAAATCCCTCACATCAACTGTGAGGAAGCTGTAGTCCATGTTAAATTCCAAGCTGTCTAAACTCTTAAGGAATGACCATGAATCTTTACATATTTGTTGTTCCTTGATCAAGTATTTTTGCAGAATTGCATCCACCACTTTAGCACAGGGTAAGTAGATGAACCTTGGCCGTCAACTAACGGTCGCATAGGGGGATTTACCATGTCCTTATGGATCTTAGGTATCCCAAACATGCAAGGGTATCGGAGATAAATAGTAAACATGTAATTATAAATGTTCTGCTCTATCCTCCCCTCAATAAACAAATCTTCGATACTGTTTTTAATAAAGCTATATGGACCCTTGTCTAGCAGGGCAACTGATGTGATCCCTGGGGTGAATTTACTATCTTCCATCCAATCGTCAAGGTTCCTTTTGAAGAGGGCCAAGGAGGTGCTCTGCTTGACATGTATGGGCAGTCTATTCCAGAGTATGGGGAGTCTCTGGGTCAGGAACCTATCCCTCCAGCATGTTTTGTTCATTGTGATGACAAGGTTTAGATCCCTGGAGCATGTGGCTCTGAAGGATTGGGATTTCTTTAAGTGGAGCATGTCTAACAGCTCAGGATTTGACATGGCCCTGCATATTAAGCAGAGATCACCTCTGAGTAGACGATATGCCACAGAGTATAGCTGGAGTTTTTTTTAGATGGTCAGCATAGGGCATCTGCTTTAGGCCTGTGATTCTTTTAGTGAGGTATTTCTGTGGCCTTTCCAGCTGTTGCAGATGTCTTGTGAGGTGCATACCAAATGGGGCGTTGTACTCTATAATGGGTCTAATGAGGGATGAGTACAGTGGGACAATGACCTCCTTTTTTCTAGATGAAAAGCCCTTAGTGATAAGGTGTGCCACATAGAAGGATTTCCTGACTGTTGTGGTGATGTGGTTATCGAAGGTGAGACCACTGTCCACCTGTGTCCCTAAGTCTCTCATCACACTTTCAGTGTTTAGTGTACTTGCACCTATGTGGTAATTCATTGATACATGGTTTTTCCCAAAGGGGATAACTATACATTTCTTGACATTAAGCTTGAGCCCATGGCTCTGGCACCAAGCATCTGTTTCTGTTAAGGCTCTTTTGTAGAATATCCACATCATTTGGGGATTCAATAATGGCTCCCAGTTTGCAGTCATCTGTGAACTTTGTTAGCCAGATTCCCTTAGTGTTGGCCTGTACTTCAGAAAAGTAGATGCCAAACAACAGCGGTCCCAGGACTGAACCTTGAGGTACTCCACTTGTCTAGAGCTGGATTTGGAGTCGGCTACTTTTACAGTCTGGGTTCTGTCAGTAAGCCAAATGGCAACCCATTGAGTGACGTATGGATTTATGCCCAGTTTAGTAAGTTTATCTATGATTCCAAAGTGGGGGATGGTGTCGAAGGCCTTGGCAAGGTCCAGATAGGCTGTGTGGACCGCCTTACCCTCGTCCACACACTGGAGACTGATTCAAAGAAGTCAATCAGGTTCAGGTGACAAGAACGGCCCTTCACAATTCCACACTGGGTGGGGTCCAGTGTTTGAAGGTTGCCAATGTCTTTGTTTATAAGTTCCATAATGCGTTCCATGCCCTTGCAGATCAGGCTTATCAGACTGATGGGACGGTAGTTCCCAGGATACAAGGTGTATCCCCCCCCTTGTGAAGTGGGATAAATGTAGCTGTGTGCCACTCATTGAGCATGAAGCCTGAGGTGAGGCTATGATTAAACATGACACTTAGGTGAGGTGCTAGTTCATTTTGTAGTTCATGTAGTAAACAGCCCGGGATGCAGTCTGATCCTATGGATGCTGTATTCTTAGCTTTGGAGAGTGCATTTTCTACCTGTGTGGTCATGATTACCAGAATATGGCAATCGTTTGGTATTGAGTTTGCACTAAATCGATCTGCCAATATATTGGCAATATCCTTGGGATCAGTATATTTAATGCCATTCTGTTGTAGCTCAGAGCAGATCTGAGCATTGCCATTTAGATTCTTGACATAGCTATAGAATGCCTTGTGGTTGTGTTTGGAATCTTTGGCAATGTTATTTTCGTAACTAACTTTGGAGGATTTTATGAGGCATCGCAGCTTCTTACTGAGGCTGGTGAGGGAGTTTTTTGCATCCTGGGATTTTAATCTTTTCTGCAATAGTTTCTTCCTTCTGTTGTATAGTTTGTTCATGGAAACAGTCAGGAGAGAAAACGCATTACCAGAGCGCAAAAGAAAGGTGGTCCTTCTTAAGGTGTAAACCACGAACCAAATAAGACAAGGCAGACACTCCTATGTTGGAAAACAGGCGAGAGGTACTTCCACAAGTTAATCCACAGACCAAGTTGGAAAAGGCAGACAATCCTTTATTGCGAAACCAGTAACGTAAAACACTTCAAAGCATTTTTCGTTCAGCACAATGGCTGAACTTCATCAGACAAACACTAGCGCTTCCAGCAGCTTGTGTTTAAATAATACATTAATTATGATGTCATCCACTTCTCAATTGATTAATTATTTTCGGTTAAAAAGCCAGGCTCTGTTTTATATATATACAAACTTTAAAATGCACTCAGACACAAAAAGGTACATGTGTCCCTAACTCTTCTCCATTATGTTTCACATTTCAAATGTACACCAGTAGTAAAAAATAATAACGACAGGTTCCTATTTCATATAAAATCCAAAAACCAAATTCTACAATAACTTCAAAGGTTTGTTTGCTAACACAAGTTACTGTTGCATTTCCATATAGTAATCTATCCCATTCACAAATAGTTATTGTCAGACCAGGCAAGTAACTAATTTAAAAAAACCTTAAAAAAGTATATTAGTTATGTTACAAAGGAATACCTAAAACATATATATTGTTATGTTACAAATAGTAAAAAGGTAATAATAAATAATAATAATAATTTATAATAATAATTTCTATTAGTTCTAGCCTACCTATAAGTGTCCTCATTAATTAATAACCTCACACTATAATATGTCTGACTAATAATTATAAAAAGTGGGTAAAAATAAAAATGACTATGAACACTAGAGTAAATGTTGGTGGGTAGTATAGATTTTAATTTAATTGTAATTATTCAAACTCTTAACTTGTTTACCTGAGTAAACTTTTGAGTTTTAGTATACAAGTAATAGAGCATACTTCATTTAGCCCAAGGTCCCTGCAAGCCATTAGGCGGAGTTGCCAACATAACTCTTTCTTTTCAAGTTGTAACCTTAATAAATTTTCATTCCCCATATTTAAGGTATCCATCTGTACTTGGTCAATGACCATAAATTTAAATGTGTGACTTGTATTTAATATACAATGTCTTGCAAGGGCGTTCTCCTCCTTACTTTTCTTAATGGCACAAGTATGCTCATACACTCTGTCTCTAAGGCGTCGGTCCGTTTTCCCTATATAGAATGACGGACACTGTTCACACTGGGCTAAATAGACTACCCTCCTACTATTACAGTTAAAAGTGTTTTTAATGTTATAGGTTTCTTTCCTAATAACAAAATTGTCTCCTATTGCTATGTGGGCACAGTATTTACATGATCCACATTTGTTGGCACCACTCTTCCCTGTATTTACTTTTAGTTTCCTTTCTAATAATTCTTTCATATTTTTACCTCTTCTGTATGTAATAATAGGATTAAAATTAAGAATTTGTGTCATCTCTTTGTCTAATGATAAACAAGACCAATATTTTCTCACTGTTTTGCAAATTTCAGGTGCTTCAGGACAAAAAGTAAATACAAAAGCTGTTGTAAAATTTTTGTTGTTTTCTATATTAGTAGTTGAGGACATCCCTAAATCATTAGTATAATTTGTCCTCATACTGTATGCTTGAATCTCATCCTGGTCTACATGGTCATTTACAGGTCTTGTTTTCAAAATAGCTTTATAAATTCCTTTTCTCCTTTTCAAGGTAACTTCTTTAAAAATTCCTTCCAAAAATGTGTTAGGGTAACCTCTATGTGAAAACATTAAATATAAGTTGTCACATTCAGTGTCAAAATCTTCGTCTAATGTGGTCATTTTGGCTGCCCTCACAAGTTGCCCCTTCTCTGTGTTTATTGTTTGGGCCTAAACATTTGCAGGAGTCCTGCAGCGTGTCACGCTTTTCCTCGAGGGTCCTCCAAGAGAGGAAAAATAAACTTATTTTGAAAGGCCTTATAAAACCCTCTTTTGAAGAAGCATTAGCGTCCTCTCCTTCTCCTGCTAAAAAGAAAAGGGTGTTGGCTCCGACCAGTCCGTCGGACCCGACCGCCAAAAGACATAGGCAGGATTCTCCTTCGGCTCCACAGACTTCGGAGCCGAGGGCAGAACGGTCTGCCTCGATGCCTCCAGTCTCGACTCCTCTGGGTTCAAAGCCGACGGCTGGGGCATCGAGAGGCGGGTCACCTTCATCGGCTCCACTGATCTCGGAGCCGATGAAGGTTGTCCGCTCAGACACTTCCTCCTCGGCGCTGAAGTCCTCTCTGGCACCGATGGAAATTGGCTTGTGCTCTCCTTCGGCGCCGATAGTTATCGAGTCGCCTCGGAGTCGGTCCCCTAGTCCCTTGGAGCCGTTGGAGAGACCTACTTGAACCCGTTCGGTCTCCTCCAGGTCATCGAGGATGTCAGATTCGGACATAGACAGGGTGCTCCAAAGACTGTTCCAGTCCCCAGTCTTTCAAAAATTTGTTTCGGCTCCAACCCAATTGGCTTCGGAGCCGATAGCCCTCCATTGCCATTCCTCCTCCGACTGCTTCGGCCCGTCGAGCAGGTGCTGATGGAGCCAGTGGAGATCCTAGGGTCGGCTCCGACCCTTACTCCAACCCGGCCTTCGGGTCCGAGTTTAGCACGGACTTCTTCGCCGGACCCGGGGTGACGTTTGGGACCTATGCTGTCGGTTCGAGCCTCCCTCTCGGTGCTTGACGGGACTTCCGTCTCCTATCATGGCTCCGGCGACCGCACACTCCCAGGATTCTGGGGGTCCGGCTATGATGAGTGCCTTGGCCAGGTCTTCTTGACCATCTCTCACGGCTTTACCGGCACCTTCCTGGGCATGGAGACTGGGTCTTTGGCAGTTCCCCTGTCTCTAGGCAGCGGAGCCCGGGGCCTGAGGTTACCCCACTGGGGTTCCCCTCCTCCTGAGGGTTCTCCGGAGTTGTCTTCGGAAGAGCCCCCAAGGAAGAGATCGTGCAAGAGGAAGCACGTGGACTCCCCCGATGAGTCTCTTACATCGGACACTGATCTTGATGATGCGGAGGGGTCCCCAAAGTCGTCCTCGGATGATGTCTCATTTGCAGACATTCTAGAAATCCTTAAGCAACGAGGCGGCTGGAATTCCAAACCCCCCTCCGTTGATGAGTCAGTGTTTCTCAAGGCCTTCGGGGCTCAGCCCTCCGCCTCCTGGGTATCTCCGCCCTTCGATGAGCTCCTGGATTTGGTTTGTTGGAGGGTGTGGGAACACCCAGATACTGTGGAACCAGTGCCTTCTCGCCCTAACAAATTTTTGTCTGCCCCACCCGAGAAGGAGTTCTTGACGAAAGACGTGGCTGTAGATGCCATGGTGGTGGCATCTGCTACCCAGCAGGACGTGGCAGAGGCTTCAACGTCCGTCCATCCTCCTAATAAGGAGTCTAGGAGCATGGACGATGCAGAAGCGCACCCTGACTTCAGCGGCCTTTACTCTGAGGTCCCTGAATTATTTGGCACATTTCACCAGATTACAGAGGGATCTGGTCAAGGAGCTCTCAGACTCCCTCTCAGGTAACCTACCTGAGCAGCTAGCCCAGTCGGTTAGCTCTCAGTTGGCTATCCTTCCCTCGATTTCTAACTCGTCCATGAGGCTCATTTCATATGTGGCCGGAAGGGCGCAGCCAGGCACAGGCGTGGCTCACGGAGACAAGCCTGGCTCCGTTGTGTCATTTCGCGGAGGCCTTCAAGTCTTCCTTTGCCGACGCTCCCTTTGATGGGTCCTCTTTGTTTGGACCCAAGGTAAAGACACTCTTACCGCTGTGAGCAGGAGGGAAAGACTTTATCTGCCGTGGGAGCACGTTATTCCACTCCCTTTCGGCCTTATCCCAAGGCTAAAGAGGAGGGAAAATGTGATTCATAAATCACAGAAATTCTTTCCCCAACAGCAGGAAGATTCCCCTTCCAGAGGCAGAGGACGGAAATTATTCTGGGAGATGCCGTCCCAGAGGCGGCAGAGGCCCCGCAACAATGGAGACCGAGTCCTTTCGTGGCTCTTCAGCCTCCCACACTCCATGAGGGATTGCCCGGCTGTGCTGCTCGGAGCCAGTCGGTGCCATTGCCAAGCACCTAAAAGCCTGGGAGTCTATTACTCCAGGACAGATGGGTGCCGGATTGTGCCGGAGGTTACATCATTCCCTTCACACGCTCACCCCACCGTCCAAAAAATCCGGACCCACCACCCAGTCAAAGGGAAATTGCAGCCGTAGAAGCTTCAAAGCTGCTGGAAAAGAGTCATCAACGGTCCCCAAAGACCAGATCGGGATCGAAACTACTCAAGGTTCTTTTTAGTGCCAAAGACAGGGGACCTGAGACCCATATTGGATCTCAGCAAACTAAACCAATCCGTCATGAAGTCCAAATTCCGGATGGTCACCTTACAATCCATTCTCCCAATGTTGGAGAAGGATGTTTGGATGTGCTCCATAGATCTCAGGGACCTATTATCACATACCGATACATCAGGCGTCCAGGAGGTATCTACGCTTCAGCCTGGGAGACAGTCATTTCCAATTTTGTGCTCTGCCCTTTGGTCTCACCACAGCCCCCAGGGTGTTCACCAAGTGTTTGGCAGTAGTGACTGCTCACCTGAGGAGTCTCGGTTCCAAGTGTTTCCCTATCTGGACGACTGGCTCCTGACTGCCACCACCAGGCATCTACTACTAGAGAACCTACAAGCCACCATCTCCCTGGGTGCTTCCCTGGGAATTACATTCAACTGGTCAAAGTCTGTCTTGCTGCCTTCTCAGCGCATAAGATTCATAGGAGCAGGGATAGACTCAAAATTGATCTCGAATCTTCCTTCTATCGAAAGGATACAAACATTACAAGGTCAAGTCCGAGCCCTGCTTCTAAGATCCAAAGCCCCAGCCAGGTTGGTCCTGCAACTTTTAGGTTCAATGTCTGCCACGGTTCTCCTAGTTCCTCTGGCAAGATTGCACATGAGAATTCTTCAGTGGCTGTTATCAACTCAATGGTCCTTTCAGGATCTCCCCCTCAATCATCACATACTGATTACAGAAACGTGCAAACGGGACCTCCGCTGGTGGCTTCGGCCATCCAATCTGAATCAGGGAAGACCTTTTGTTATGCCCCCTCCTGTAGCCACCTTGACGACGGATGCCTCCCAGACGGGGTGGGGGGGGGCAAAGTCTGTCTTGCTGCCTTCTCAGCGCATAAGATTCATAGGAGCAGGGATAGACTCAAAATTGATGCGAATCTTCCTTCCTACCGAAAGGATACAAACATTACAAGGTCAAGTCCGAGCCCTGCTTCTAAGATCCAAAGCCCCAGCCAGGTTGGTCCTGCAACTTTTAGGTTCAATGTCTGCCACGGTTCTCCTAGTTCCTCTGGCAAGATTGCACATGAGAATTCTTCAGTGGCTGTTATCAACTCAATGGTCCTTTCAGGATCTCCCCCTCAATCATCACATACTGATTACAGAAACGTGCAAACGGGACCTCCGCTGGTGGCTTCGGCCATCCAATCTGAATCAGGGAAGACCTTTTGTTATGCCCCCTCCTGTAGCCACCTTGACGACGGATGCCTCCCAGACGGGGTGGGGGGGGCATTGTCTGGGCAGGTCAGTTCAGGGTTCTTGGCTTCCAAACGAAACCTTTCTCCATATCAATGTGTTGGAAATGAGGGCTGTACTTCTGTCCCTACAAGCCCTCCACAACTTTCTCCCTCAAGGCATTATCGCTATCCACACAGACAACATGTCGGTGGTTTGGTATCTAAACAAACAAGGAGGGACCAGATCTTACCCCCTTTGCAGAGAGGCCATGAGACTGTGGGAATGGGCAGTGGCTACCAACCGCTTCCTGGTAGCGACCCACATTCCAGGGAAATCCAATGTATTGGCAGACAGACTGAGCAGGACTATTCTTTCTCCTCACGAGTGGTCCCTGAACGAAGCTGTAGCAGCTCAGATTTTCAAAAGATGGGGGATTCTGTGCTGCAACCTGTTTGCAACACCACAAAACACGAAGTGCAAAAGGTTCTTTTCCTTGACTCCGCGTCAAGGGGAAGCACGGATGCTCTAGTCCAACCTTGGCCAACAGGACTGCTTTACGCTTTCCTCCGTTCCACTCCTTCCAAAGTCATCCAGAAAGCTTCCCAATTGGGGTCCACAATGATTCTAATTGCTCGTATTGGCCTCGTCAGGTATGGTTCCCCTACCTACAGAAATATGCTCTAGACGGTCCCTGGTTTTGGATCTAACTCCGGACCTTCTGATTCATCAGTGGGACAACAGCACCAGTCCTTCACACTTTGAAATTAGCAGCTTGGCTCCTCCACTTCCGACCTTAGTCAGAAATCACACCTTGGACCCTGAAGTTATTCACATTTTATCTTCAGCCCACAAACCCACCACTAAGAAATTGTATCACAGTAAGTGGAAGAGGTTTGCTATCTGGGCTCAACTTAGAGGCTTAGACCCTATTACTGCTCCGATACCAGAGGTCTTGAAATTTTTAACATCCTTGTTTAATCAAGGATCTTCAGTCTCTACTATTAAGGTCCAACTAGCAGCTATCTCCAAATTTCCACGAATCCATAGACCCACCTTTGATGAGTACCAGATTATGTAAAACCTTCATGAAAGGGGCTGTGCTTCTAAGACCCCCAGTTTTTCATCCTGCACCTCCGTGGGATCTTGATTTGGTACTTAGTGCCTTAACATCTCCTCCCTTTGAACGGCTGCTACATGTGAGTTGAAATATCTGTCTTGGAAAACTGCCTTCTTAATTGCAATTACCTCTGCAAGAAGAGTTTCAGAACTTCAAGCCCTATCTATCAAACCACCGTACTTGATTTTTCACAAGGATAGAGTATCACTTAGGCCTAACCCATCCTTTGTTCCAAAAGTTTGTTCTAATCTCTGTCTCCAACAATCTCTAGAACTACCAGTTTTCTTTCCAAAATTTTCAAACAAAGCGGAATACACCTTGCATAAGTTGGATGTTCACAGGCAATTGCATCTATCTAGACAGGACTCAACAGATTCGAAAGACAGACCAATTGTTTGTGTCCTTTTCAGATAATAAACTGGGTAAAACCATCACTAAAGCGACTATTGCCAAATGGATTAGAGATTGCATAACTCAGGCTTATTCCTCTTCAAATAAGCAACTTACAACATCTGTCAAAGCTCACTCTACTAGAGCTATGGCTACCTCTATTGCATTTCATTCCAAGCTCGCTATTTCTGAGATTTGTGCTGCGGCTACTTGGTCCAACCCGCATACTTTCATTTCCCACTATAAATTGGATGTGGCATCTAAAGGGCGAGCATCATTTGGTTCCACGGTACTCAGGAGTGTTTTCCGGTGAGCCACCCAGGATTCAGGTGCTAGGGACGCTGTCCCATCAGTCAGAATGTAGACAAGATAGGATCACATAACATCTTTTAGTTATGTACTCACCATAACTTCAGATGTTTGGGATCCATCTCGCCTACATTCCTAATACCCACCCTCCTTCCCCCTGCCTTGGAGATCAGAAGAGATTGAACGGTTTTGAGTTCTACTGTTTTATCTTGTTTCATCTGACGATGTTATATAAGCAGTGCGTGCATGTGTGCATGTATGCGGACAAACTAGATCTGCGGGACTGGTAGTGGTGCATCCTGGGATATAGTAAGCTCAGCCAATAAGAGACTTCGCTCTTTGGCATAAGCGTGTCGAGTCGGAGCCGAGGGATCGGCTCCGAACCCATCAGTCAGAATGTAGGCGAGATGGATCCCAAACATCTGAAGTTATGGTGAGTACATAACTAAAAGATTTCTTGACATTAAGCTTGAGCCCATGGCTCTGGCACCAAGCATCTGTTTCTGTTAAGGCCTCTTTTGTAGAATATCCACATAATTTGGGGATTCAATAATGGCTCCCAGTTTGCAGTCATCTGTGAACTTTGTTAGCCAGATTCCCTTAGTGTTGGCCTGTACTTCAGAAAAGTAGATGCCAAACAACAGCGGTCCCAGGACTGAACCTTGAGGTACTCCACTTGTCTAGAGCTGGATTTGGAGTCGGCTACTTTTACAGTCTGGGTTCTGTCAGTAAGCCAAATGGCAACCCATTGAGTGACGTATGGATTTATGCCCAGTTTAGTAAGTTTATCTATGATTCCAAAGTGGGGGATGGTGTTGAAGGCCTTGGCAAGGTCCAGATAGGTTGTGTGGACCGCCTTACCCTCGTCCACACACTGGAGACTTATTCAAAGAAGTCAATCAGGTTCAGGTGACAAGAACGGCCCTTCACAATTCCACACTGGGTGGGGTCCAGTGTTTGAAGGTTGCCAATGTCTTTGTTTATAAGTTCCATAATGCGTTCCATGCCCTTGCAGATCAGGCTTATCAGACTGATGGGACGGTAGTTCCCAGGATCCAAGGTGTATCCCCCCCCCCCTTGTGAAGTGGGATAAATGTAGCTGTGTGCCACTCATTGAGCATGAAGCCTGAGATGAGGCAATGATTAAACATGACACTTAGGTGAGGTGCTAGTTCATTTTGTAGTTCATGTAGTAAACAGCCCGGGATGCAGTCTGATCCTATGGATGCTGCATTCTTAGCTTTGGAGAGTGCAGTTTCTACCTGTGTGGTCATGATTACCAGAATATGGCAATCGTTTGGTATTGAGTTTGCACTAAATCGATCTGCCAATATATTGGCAATATCCTTGGGATCAGTATATTTTATGCCATTCTGTTGTAGCTCAGAGCAGATCTGAGCATTGCCATTTAGATTCTTGACATAGCTATAGAATGCCTTGTGGTTGTGTTTGGAATCTTTGGCAATTTTATTTTCGTAACTAACTTTGGAGGATTTTATGAGGCATCGCAGCTTCTTACTGAGGCTGGTGAGGGAGTTTTTTGCATCCTGGGATTTTAATCTTTTCTGCAACAGTTTCTTCCTTCTGTTGTATAGTTTGTTTATAGCAGGGGAACACCAGATTGGCTTCCTTTATTTGGGGGGCAGCATCTTGGTTCTATTTGGGATGGCACGATTCATGTATGAGTGGATGTGCTTGTACAGTGCCTTATTGTAGGAGTCAGTAGTCGAACTTTCAGTTCCCATCTGCATGGGTGTCATGAAGTTTGTTACTTCTGACTTGAGTAGCATGAAGTTGGCTTTAGAGAAGTTTTTTACGGAGGTTTCTGCACTGGGGGGTGGGATGTGGATGCCAAGGGTGATTTGCTTATGGTCAGATCTGAACAATGAGGGGGTGACCACTGGTGTGGAGCACCTATCTCCCATGTTGGTAATGACCAGGTCTAGGATAATGGAGCCCCTGGCTGGACAATGGATTAGTTGGATCCAGGGCGTTGGACTTTATGAATTCCAAGAACCGTTGGGAAAAGGAGTTGGTACCCGAGTAGTTTTCCCAGTTAATGGCAAGGGTAGTTAAAAATCACCCAGTATTAGGGTGTTTGGTTGTATCTTAATATTTTCCAGTATGTTTAGAAAGGTGTAGTGAGAATCTTGGGGCATGGTGGGGTATCTGTAGCAAGCTACAATTTGGATTGCAGTCTTACCTAGTGTTAGTTGCACCTAGAGAATTTCAGATGCATTGTGTTGGGCAACTAGCCTGGAGGTGTGAATATCCTTGGGGAATATGGACACTCCTCCACCTTTAGTGTTTCGGTCTTGGTTTGGTGGACGAAAAGTGTGGTAAGAGTTGTAGCCTGGTATTGCAGGGGTGCTCTGTGGAGCCTTGAACCAGGTCTCAGTTACTGCACAGATATCAATGTTCTCCATTTTTAGGAGTGCCTCGAGAGAGTGCATTTTGAGATTTAGACTTCTAGCATTGAGTAGCATTACCTTCCAATTTTGCATGCTTGTATCTGGGGTTTTGTCCTTTGAACCTTGCTTAAAAAAGGCACAACAGGGGGTGGGCAAGAGCTTTAGCCAGTAACCTGAATCGCAGGGGTGACAGGTGCAGACTATCTCTGGCAAAGTATCGTGGTTTGTCGATCATGTCGTCCCAGGCAGACAGATACTGGATCCCCTTTGAATGACACCAGAAGCTTAGACAATTGCTGAAGTCAATCATTTTGTACTGTGGTATCATTCTGGGTGAAGGCAGGACTCTACTCAGGGCTAGGGTCATACGTGCCTGGGCCACATGATCCGAGAGCTCTTCCATCTCTCTTTTCATGTAGTCCAGAGAGGTACGTCATTAATCATTCACTCCAACATGGACAATGACCGAGTCATATTTGTACTTTTTGTTGAGTGACTTGAGTGCATGCGTTATGTGGCGGATCCTGGAACCAGACAGGCAGCTGACTGTAATTTTCTCCTTGTTCAGCCTGGTGAGTGGGACATCAGTGTGCCTGACTACAGAGTCACCTATGACTAAAGTGTTGGGTACGTTGTCTTGCCTTAGGGGCTGTTGTTGAGTAGCACACTGGTGTTCTGAGCTATGTGTCACTTTGGTTGTGAGTGGTGTTTGTTTGCATTTCAGCTTCGGAGGTCCTTGTTGCTTGGGCAGGTTAATGTTAAGGGCTTCCGCATATGTGGGTTTAGTGTTGCTATGTGTGGGTGTTGATGGTGTGGGTTTATAAGGGCTATGTGTTGCTTGAGGTGTGGTGCACATGTTAACCTTCTCCTCTTGACTGTCTAGCACAATCTTGGCTGGAGAGAGCTTTGCTTCCAGTTTGGCTATGTAAGTGCATTTCTCACAGGTTGTAGTGTTGGTTGGTAGGAGGAGAGGGTTGTCTGTGTACATGAGACAGTTGCTGCATTGCCCCAGTATGCCCAGATTCACCAGGTGCACAGGAGAAATCACCAGAAGCTGACCCTTGGACATGCCTGTTTAGGTGCTTTTTTTGTAAAGTACAAGAGGTGTTTTCCCGTACCTTAGCAAGGTACTTTGCAATTATAGGCTTAGTACCTATGATTAATTTCTTCTTATTAACAAGGAGAGTTGAGGGCTTGTGTTAGTTTAAGGCTTCCTAGTGCTTCCCAGCAGGTTCTAGAGCAAGTGCTAGTTACAGGGGTTCAGATTTTAGTACTACTACTGAGAAACCAGCTAGTTCTAAGGGAAAATTTGAAGAGCAGACTTTCTGGCACCTGGAATAGTTTAACTGTAGCCCCACTGTGCTGCACAATGCGAAAAATGCACAAACACACGTGTTTTTAAGCCAGAAAGTTGAAAGGGATAGAAATCAGCCCAAAAAGGCTAATAAAATTAGAATTTCAGAGCTGGAAACCACTCCTCTTAGTGTTAGATAGGCAGTACAATGCTCACCACTCCCACTGGTAAGCAGTAGGCCTTTCCTTTTACCACAGCCAGGTCTGGATAGCTCTGAACACAGAAAATAAAGTCCTGAAACCAGCAAAGCCTGGGATCTGGACTATACTAGCTAGGAAAGGAGGGAAACAAGCAAACAAATTAACCAATAAAAGCTAAAAACTGAGCCCCGTTCCAGCAGTCTTTGATCAGTCAAGTTCTAACACTCCTGCCACTAGGGTGTAGGGAAAACTTCTCCAAAACAAGATGGCCTGGATTAGTGCTCAAGTTATACAAATAAAACTAGATTCAGCAGGTCTGAATCTAGTCTATGCTACAGCAAACAAGGCGTACCAATTTCAGAAATAAGCAGTTCAAATAAGCAGGCACAATAAGCCTTTAACCAGAAATTTCCCAGCTCAGAAGGGCAAAATCTAGCCTCTCCTCCCACAAGAGTGCAGACCACAAACCTTCTTAACATTAAATAACTGGCCTGAAGCCAAAGTAGTTAAACTAGAACAATACACTTTTAGAATAACAGACACTGGGCCTTCAATCAGCAATTCCCAACTTAGAAGGATGTAAGCTACCTGTCCTGCCACAACAGTGCAGACCACAAACCTTCTTAATATAAAACAACCGGTCTGAAGCCCAAGTGCTAAACCAAAAGCCTAAGCATAACAGTTGCAATTTAATCAGACTACTACCAAGCAGTGATAAATGCAGCAGAATAAATACAATTGAGTACTTTTAAGAAGAGGCAAAATAATGTAATAAAGTAAGAAGAAACACAAATACAGTAAAAGCAAATGAATAAAGAGCAACATTTTTTTGTTAGTGAAGTGCAAGGAGAGAAGAAGGAGGGGCAGAATATAATTCAAGGTCATCATATCCTTTACAGCTGACAATTTTGTATACATAAGACACTTTGATATACATCAAAACAATGTTATTGCAGTAGGCCAGTACTTATTGCAAATCGTAAATACGTTTACATGAAGTATTTAGTCTTGACTTACAACAGACTACCTTTGTTAAAAATTGTGTATAGTTACATTTTAGGTATACCATGCAGATTCCAGGACATCAAGCTAAGGATGTAATACAAGTTGCTATAAAAGGTGGGATGAGGGGTTAGTGAACGTAGAGAACGTAAGACAAAGGTACGTTAGTGGGGGAAGCAATCTGCTGAGAGAGAGGGAGTGGGTATAGAGCAGTAGGAAGAATAAAAGACTAATCAGGATTGTCATAGTTACACAGCCATATTATATTATGTTATATTTAAGCAATAACCGACATGGTGTGGTATACTGAAGATTTACCCACGGTTGATGTGGTTTAATCACGGAGTCGGTTATTGCTATTATACAATGACAAATAAGAAAAAAAAAAATACTTACTTTTCTTAAATAATGTCTTTGCATAATGGCGGATTGCTGTTGTTCTGCTGGTTGTGGTATACTGCTTCTTCATTTTGATGTACTGAGCATGTGTATGGGACTTGTGTTCCCACGCATACCCAGTACATCAATGCTTTGAAACAGAAGCAACGGAGAAAAGAGAGTCTCCGTTTCTCTATTTTCCCTCTCTTTTTTTTTAATTGTAAAAAAAAAAAAAAGGGTTTTGGGGCAGTTTATACCAACGGAAAAAAGTCCGGGCTACCAACCTTTTTCCGTTCGTATATTGTGGGATTTACAATGGGCACATTGGTTGGGTTGGCCAATCAGCGTAGACCTTGGATCCGACTTGGCCACTGTAAAAGCTTATGGCAACCATGAACTCTCGAGCTTCTCCATTACCCAGAATGCAGCAACCCCCATTACCTCAGATCTTGTTTGCTCCCTCTAGGTGAAAGAAGTGGTTTCTGTTGCCTCTTGAGCTACCTAATTCTTTTCTCTGAATGTATCTCCTTTTTAATTCCTTTGTACTGTTGACACTATTTCTTAGTATCTCTTTCTCATTTCTCTTTTTTTCTCTCCCTTGCCTTTCAATACGTTTGTGTCTTACTACCTTCGTAGGTAGTTTTTCAACCTCCTCCTATTCTCTTTACACACAAGAAAAAAAATGTTCTTATTTAATCTTTTCTAATTAGGATATATATATATATATATATATATATATATATATATATATATAAATTTATATAAATATTATAGTGTATTCTCACTGTGTATTTCCAGTGCTCGTTTTGTTGTATCTGCAGATTGCGGATAAGCTGTGTAAAACCTTTCTACGAGTTACACTTCTGTTAAAGACACCCTGTGAAAGATCCTACTCCACCATGGGACTTAACTCTGGTACTGCAAGCTCTGGTCCTTCCTCCCTTTGAACCTGCACATAATTGCAATCTCAAATTTCTTTCCTGGAAAACTCTGTTTTTGGTGGCTATTACTTCTGTCAGATGAATTTCAGAGATTCAGGCCTTGTCGGTGAAGCCTCCTACCTAATTTTTCTTAAGGATAGAGTTACATTATGAACTAATGCATCCTTTTTCCCCAGAGTACTGTCAGAGTCCTATGTTAATCAATCTATTAATCTGCTAGTTTCTTCCCCAAATTGTACAAACAAAAGCGAATATTTGTTACATCTACTAGACGTTCATAGGCAGTTGCATTTCTATCTACACAGAACAAAGGACTTTAGAACTTCAGATCAGTTATTTGTTTCCTTTGCTGAAAGGAAATTGGGCAAGACTGTGTCTAGAGTTTCCCTAGCCAAATAGCTTACTAACGGCATTTTCTTTATTTACAATAAGTTGAACTTGCCTTTACCTAAACAACTGCATGCTCATGCAACAAGGTTGATAGCAGCTTCCTCAGCCTTTCATTCAAGAGCCTCCATGGATGACATTTGTGCAGCAGCAACTTGGGCTTCTCCTCACACCTTCCATCACTCATTAAAAACTGGACTTGGTCTCCTGAGACAGAGCATCATTTGGCTCAATGGTGCTTAGGAATATCCTTTCTTGAAGCCACCCTGGGATTTGCGTAGCTGGGGACTTTGTCCCATCAGTTGAGGACAATGAAAATTGACAACATCAGATAAAGAAGTTATGTACTTACCATTCCATCTGTGTTGCCCATTTTCATTCTTCTTCAACTCCCCACCCACTGACCTTCAACCTTAACTTTTCTGGAAGAGCGAGTAGATAGTGCAGGTTTTTCTGGATCTACTCCTCGCATTGTAAATCACCAGATATAGCTATGTTTAGCTTTTACGCTATATATTCCTTAAGGTTCTTTACATGACCGTATTTTTTTATGTTTCTGCTACAGTCTGTAAACAATATCTGAGGTAATGGGGGTTGGAGATGCTAGTTAAAGGAGAAGCTCGAGAGTTCAAGGTTGACACAAATTTTTGCAGTGGCCGAATCATATCCGAGGGCTCGGATCTGAACCCATCAGTTGAGGAAGAATGAAACTGGACAATACAGATGGAACATTATGGTATTCCATAACTTCTTTTATATATATATATATATATATGTTGTTGTTTTTCTCAGTTAGGGGTCGCCACAGCGGAACTCCGGTCCGCTAATGATTGGCAGTAGATTTTCACGAACGCCGAGGTGCCAGCTCGACGTTTATATATATATATATATATATATATATATATATATATATATATATATATATATATATATATATATACGGTTTCACTTTATAATCTCAAAATACTGAAATGTCGAACAAATCCAGGGTCAATCAGTCCCACAGATAAAGAATATTTCTTAAATCCCAATCTTTATCAGCCTACACTTTCAACACAAGACAGTGTGGGGTTCACTGACTTTGCTTAAATAAAATATCTGATGAACATTAAGTCAATGAAACTCTGCTGCCAGGCACTCAAAAGGTTATATGACATTTTAAGTAAATGGAAGGGGCAAAGTTGAAATATCTCAGGTCAAACAACTAGGTAGACTAAATAGACCCCATTGCCTCCTCCTTTTACAATGACTATATCTGCATGTTTACATCTCTTGGTATTGACAACACCTTGCACCATAGTGGAGGGAGTTGTGGAGTAAAATTTCTGAGGTGCCACATGTTGGATTCCACCTTAAACTACAGTCTGTTATGCCTAAACTAGTAGCAACTCAAATAGATATTACAATTTCAAGGCACTTTCTGCTAAATAACAGGGTAGTTTCTCTGGTATCCAAAACATCAGCTCATACCTCCCCTGAAAAAGGACAATGACTTAGTGAACCTATTCACTCAATAACAATTAAATCATTAAAATATTATACCCATCTTAAGTATATCACATTTGTTTTAATTAATGTAAGAGACTAAAAAAATACAGGTTTAAACCAATAGATGCATGCCAGGTACTTATAAACATATATTACCACCAAATTTAGAACAGATTGTACAATATTGCGTGGATGTTCAGGAAATATAATGTCCCTCTTTATGTGCCATTCTCAGAAAAGCAGCATGCTGTTATCATACCCCTTTGTTCTGCTTGTACAATTCCAGATAACTCTGTACAGTTTATGTAGTTTTACTTGTCTTATTTACTCTTACCAGACTCAAGTGATGACCACAGTTTGTGTCTCTAACTTCTTAAAGGTGGTCTTATATGCTCCCTGTTGATGTTAAGCTACCACTTTATGCTATCACTCAGGATACAGTTACAAATGTGATCTGCATCCCCGTATATAGTGTTGTTGTTGTTTGTCTTTCGGCTTTTCCCGGTAAGGGGTCGCCACAGTGGAACTCCGGTCCGCTAATGACTGGCAGTAGATTTTTATGAAATGCCGAGGTGCCAGCTCAATGCCCAACCTTCAACGAAGGCACGCCCATTTACGCACGCATGTCTTTCGAATGCTACCCAACCGCGGGGAGGACATGCAGACTCCACACAGAAGGCTTTCCGAAGCCCAGCTGAGAATCGAACAGGAGAACCTCTTGCTGTGAGGTAACAACTGTATAGTGTCTTCCTTACAAAAAAACAATTTGAAAATTAGCAAATTCTAACCCATGCTGGTGGTGGTGGTGGTGGTGGTGGTGGTGGGGGGGGGGGTGATAAGCACATCTCTTAGTTAGCATCACCATCAATCAAAATGCAAAACTCTTCACATACCTCCCACCAACTATCACCATTCAACACACATAGCTCTTAAATGTCCTCATAAGCATGCTTTGAGTTTAGTTAGCACTTCCTTTCTCAGTTGCTGCATTTTTAATACAGATTCCTGCATCAAACATTGCCCCCTAATGGTATTGGTACAACTACATCAATTTACTTTTGTGACTGTCATATTAAGGGGACTGCCTGCAACATGAAATATTAGTTATGGGTTAGGTTCATAGGTTCGTACTAGGCTATCTGACCTAGGGCATTTATAAGCCTAGCCAGAGTGTGTGCGGCTTTCACCACCCCTTAGGATGAGAATACTATGCCCATTTAGGGTTTAGTTTACTGTGCCTCTGTCTAGTAGTGACACAGAGATGACCACCGGGGTAAACCTATGATCTCCCATCCACTCGTCAAGATTTCTCTTGAATAGAGTTAGTGAGGGGCTCTGCCTAACATGGATTGGGATTCTGTTCCAGAGTGTAGGGAGCCTCTGGGTTATGAATCTGTCCCTCCAGCACGTCCTATTTATTTCTGTGTTGCTGTGTTGAGGTTTAAGTCTCTTGCTCTCGTGGCTCTGATGGATTTGGATTTTCTGAGATGGAGCATGTCCATTAATTCTGGATTGGACATGGCCTTGTAAGTTAGGCACAGGTCACCTCTGAGTAGGCGGTATGCGACTGAATAGAGCTGGAGTTTTTTCAGTCGGGCAGCATATGACATATGTTTAAGACCCTTTATCCTCTTGGTGAGGAACTTTTGGGGTCTTTCCAACTGCTGCAGGTGTCAGGTAAGATACATCCCAAATGGGGCATTGTACTCAATCATTGGCCTGATAAGAGTACAGGGGCACAATGACCTCTCTTGATCTAGATGTGAAACCCTTCATGATAAGGTGGGCAATATAGAAGGTCTTCCTGACCACTTTGGCAATGTGAGTGTCAAATGAGAGGTTACTGTCAACCTGGGTCCCTAGGTCCCTGATTACCTCTTCCGTGCCAATGGATTACCACCTATGTGGTAATTTGTGGGTACCTTGTTTTTCCCAAAGGGTATGACTATACATTTTTTGGCGTTCAGCTTAAGGCCATGGCTCTGGCACCAACTATCCGTTTCTATGAGGCCTCTCTGAAGGATGTTTGTGTCCGCTGGAGTATCAATTATGGCGCCCAGTTTGCAGTCATCTGCGAACTTTGTCAGCCACAATCCTCCCATGTTTGCCTGTACCTCGGAAAAATAAATGCCGAACAAGAGGGGTCCCAGGACTGAGCCCTGTGGGACACCACTTGTGACTGGCTTGAAGTTTGACATAGCTCCAGCAACTCTGACCCTGTGGGTTCTGTCCTTGAGCCAGTTTGCAACCCATCTCGTGACATATGGGTTTACATTTAAGCTGGTGAGTTTGTCTATGATGCCCGAGTGGGGTATTGTGTCAAAGGCTTTTGCAAGGTCAAGGTAGGCTGTGTGAACTGCCTTACCCTCATCAATGGCCTTAGTGACTGTTTCAAAAAAGTCGACCAAGTTCAAAAGGCAGGATCTGCCCTTGACAAAGCCAAATTGGGTAGGATCCAATGTCTGTAGGTCCCCAATGTCTTTGTTTATGAGTTCCATAGTGATCCTCTCCATAGCTTTGCAGACCAGGCTCGTCAAGCTTATGGGGCGGTAATTTTCAGGGTCCGTAGAAGCACCACCTTTGTGAAGTGGGACCACTGTTGCCATACGCCACTCTTTGGGTACGTATCCTGTAGTAAGGCTAAGATTAAACAGCAGCCTTATGTGTGGGTTTAGTTCCTCTTGGAGTTCATGTAGCACACAGCCCGGGACACCGTCCGGTCCCACTGATGCTGTGTTTTTAGCTTTAGAGAGGGTGGCTCTCACCTGGGCATCTGAGATGTTAGGGAGGCTACACTCTGCTGGGATAGTTATTTCTCCTTTTGGGGGGGGGAGGAGAAATTTGCACTGAACCTGTCTGCCAGAATGTTGGCAATGTCAGTGGGTTCAGTGTATTTTGTGTCAGTTTGGACTAACTCTGAGCATATCTGGGAGTTTTCACCCAGGTTTCTAACATAGCTAAAGAAGGCCTTGTAATTGTCTTTTGTGTCTTTTGCGATTTTTCTCTCAAAGTTGGCCTTGGATGATTTTATGAGTGATCGTAGTTTTTTGCTAGTACTGATCAGAGATGCCTTCCCTTTTAGGGATTTTGCTCTGTCATGTAGTAGCTTCCTCCTTCTGTTGTAAAGTTTGTTTATGGCTGGGGTCCACCAGACCGGGCGCCTGCCTTTGGGGGAATGGGTCTTGGTTTTGTTTGGGATTGCATGATCCATGCATTCTTGAAGGTGCCCATAAAAGGCATTTGTAAAGGATTCAGCAGTGTGGGTTGGGGTTTCCACTGGCCCAGGGACCTTGAAGGATACCACTTCAGTCTTAAGAAGTGTGAAGTTGGCTTTTGAGAATTTCTTCACTGTGGTCTTTTGTGCAGGGGGTGGGGGCGGGATGTGGATTTCCAGTGAGATTAATTTATGGTCTGATCTTACCAATGAGGAATATACTTCCGGTGTGGAGCATTTTGTCCCCATGTTTGTGATGATCAGGTCTAGTATATTGTCTCCTCTTGTGGGAATGGTGACTAGTTGTTCCATCGCATTTGAGTTTATGAATTCTAGGAACCTTTGGGCTAGGGTGTTGGGGCTTGAGTAATGTTCCCAGTCCATGTTTGGGTAGTTGATGTCTCCCAATATGATGGTATTTGGAGAGACATTCATACTCTCCAGCGTCTTCAGGAAAGCTGTGTGGGGTTCCTGAGTTTGAGAGGGTGGTCTATAGCATGCTACAAACTGTAAGGCAGTTTTGCCTATGGTTAGTTGCACCTGGATGGTCTCCGATGCTTTGTGCGTTGCCACTAGGTGTGGGTATCTTTGATGAATATGGATACTCCTCCTTTTGTGGTTTGTTCCAAGTTTTGGGGCCGGAAAGCATGATATGAGGTAAAACCTGATAGTGCTGGGGTGCTCTCAGGAGCCTTGAACCAGGTTTCAGACACTGCACAGACATCGATGTTCTAAATACTGAGGAGGGCTTCGAGGGCGTGCATCTTGAGGTTTAGACTTCTGGCATTGAGCAGCATTACCCTTAGTTTTTTCCACTTGTGTTTTCTAGGGAGGTAGGTTTGTCATTTGAGCCTTGCCTAAAAAAGGCACTATGGGGGTGGCAAGAGCCTTGGCCAATATCCGGAAGCCCAGGGGTGACAGGTGCAAGCCATCCCTTGCAAAGCAGTGTGGCTTGTCGAGCATGTCATCATGTCATCCCAAGCAGACAGACATTGGATCCCCTTAAAATGACACCAGTAATTAAGCCAACTGTTAAAGCTGATCATTTTGTCTTTGTACTGTGGCATCATTCTTGGTGAGGGTAAGATGCTGCTCAGGGTCAGGGTCATACCGGCCTGGGCTACATAATCAGAGAGCTCCTCTATGTCTCTTTTTATGTAGTCCAGGGAGGTACGTCTCAGGTCGTTCACACCGGCATGTACAATGACTCATATTTGTACTTGCTGTGGAGTGACCTGAGTGCTTGTGTTATGTGGCGGATTCTAGCTCACGACAGGCAGCTTACTGTGACCTTTTCCTTGTTTAGTCTGGTGAGCAGGACGTCAGTGTGTCTGACTATGGAGTCACCTATTACAAGTGTGTCTGGCATGTTGTTTGGCCTTAAGGTCTGTGACTGTTTAGCACACTGACTTTGTGAACTATGTGTTGCATGTGCTATGTCTTGAGGTGGCGGTTGCTTGGGTGTCTGCTTTGGTGGCCTCTGTTGTTTTGGTAGATTTTTAATCAGCGCCTCTGAGTATGTTTTTGTTTGTTTATGTGTTTGGTTTGCAGTTGTGATAGTTCTATGTGAGACTGGGTTTGTGGTGTGCGTGGTTACCTTCTCCTCCTGACTGGTCTTGCCAGTACTGAATTGAGAGAGCTCAGCCTCCAGTTTGGCTATATAGTTGCATCTCTCGCATATATTTGTATTTGTTGGGAGGAGGAGAGGGTTGTCTGTGTACATGAGGCAATTGTAACATTGCCTCAAGATTCCCAGATTCACCAGCTGAACAGGAGAGGACGCCAGCAACTGACCCTTCGACATGCTAGAATAGTGAAAAAGATTGCTGTGTAACTGAGTCAGAAAGGATCTATAGGGAATTGGGTACTCAAGGGAATTTAGGTGAATGAAGTTCTTTCTTTTGTTTAAGAGTGCTTTACCTGTATAAAAAATGTTTTAGGAGCAAGTGCTGAGCTTTTCAGTTAGAGTATAGGCTGTTTAGATTGCAAGTAGAGCAGTTCTAAGGGAAAAATTGAAGAGTAGACTTTATGGAGCCAGAAATAGTTTAAACTTGATTAACCGGTGCTGCCCGATGCTGCTCTATGAGCAACTTTGCACTAATTCGCACAAAACCGGGCTTTATAGCAGGGGGTTGAAAAGAGCCAGGAATTTACCCAAAATGGCCAATAAACTACAAGTTGCTGGGCTGGAACCACTCCTCTAGGGACAAATAGGTTGCTCAGTGCTCCCCACTCCCACTGGTGAACAAAGAAGCTTCCTCTTATCCAAATAAGGATATGGATAGCACAGGAACTAAGTCAAAGCCCAGAGATCAGCAAAATCTGAAGACTGGACTATTCTAGTTCAGAAAAGCAGGAAAACAAGGATATTTTTTTGTTTTTTTTCTTTTTTTTTACAGAGACAGAAGAAAAAGATACAGTAGCAAACAGTAAATGCTATAAAACGGCTAGTGCACTTGAGTGTGTTAGCCTAACAATTAAATTAAACAGAAATAACTTTTAAAGTGCTAACAGTTTAAAATCTACACAGGTACAGTAAAACCAATATGCAGAGCTGTTTTTTAGGCGAGATGCAGTAATTAAAGCGAAAGCCAGAAAAAATACTTATAAATCCAGGAAAGTCACTCTTTCACTCTCTGCTGCTTGTAGAACTCTGCAGGACACCACGAGGAGCTGTGCTGAGTCTTTTACGCAGAATATATATAAAATCTGGCTTTACTTGCTGTCAGTTAAAACTTCTCAGTTACCCCAATTTTGGATGAACAAAACTATTTTCAGGCCTGATTTACTCTAGCACATGGTGTACCTACTTTGGGAGGCATGTTCCTGTCTTCAGGCTTGACTCACCCTTCACACAATTATTTGAATTTTCCTAATCACACATGATTTTGAGGCTGTCTGGTACACAGAAAAAACACACTACAAGACCACCTTCCTAGTAGCACCAATAATTTAAAGAAAGAGATAAATATCTTACATTTCCCGTTTTCAGAAGCAAAAATAAATGACCTTGCGTGGTAAAATTTTGTATTACAGTTCTATAAGCCTACAGATTTTATACTGCCTCCTTTATACTATATTTATATTGTTTCCTCTTTTGTCACACACTTTTTAAATAAGTAGTACATCTGAGAAGTATCACACATTTTGAATGAAGCTGGAAGTTATTTGCTATTTGGGATTCAAATTTTATATTATTTGGATGTCCACATTTTTGACTGGATATTACTACTTTTTAAAGGCCTTTGTGCCCATTGTCAATGCCTGCACGTTAAGAGATATGATAAGCATGTAATTACATACTGCATATTCATTAACAACTTACACAGGGAGAGGAAAGTGAGCTGGAAGGCTTAATAGCTTAAATGTATTAAATGGGTGAATGCATTAAGTTTGAAAAAAATAAGTAGTTAACACTGAACAGCTGCTTTTTCAGTACAGATTCCTCTCTGTGAAGCTAACTAACCACACAGAAATTACTTCGGTGAACTGTTTATAAGCTGGCTCTGAGAAAATTTACATGGATATTTCTACTGAGGCATGCTATTTTGTTCCCCCTTTCTAATGTTACAAGGCTTGCTGAGTTGATCAAACTGTAGAAAAAAGTAAAAAAAAACAGGTGGAAATGAATGCAGGTACAGGCCTGCTTTCTTCAGTACATGAAGGCTTTCTGATTTTGAATGAAAGTGCAAAGTAGTTAATGTCTGTAAAGAATTCTCATGAAAGATGCTATGCTAACCCTTTTTTATGGATATAAAACTAATCATGTTTTATTTAGAATCTTGACAATGTGTTGTTTTGAAAAGTAGAACATTAGCCAGATACTGTGTCGGTTACTTGTAACTGTGATGTATGACAGTCTTTCTTTCTGGTAGCACACACATGGTAAAGAGGACATTTAACATTATTTCCCTGATTTAAAGGTATATATACCTTACAGGAATTTATTTATTTGCAGTTTGTTAACCGGGAAAGTCCATTGGGCCAGTATGAGCCCTTTTTCAATGGAGGCCCCAGGAGAAAAGCTCCATGTACAGACATACAGAAACAATACAAGCAACAATCACATCAAAATTAATACAGGGTAATCCAGAAATAAGTCAGCAGAAGTTATTACAATTTCACAATACTATCAACGAATCACATCAAAATCAATGGAGGGTATTACAGAAATAAAAGCCAGCAGAAGTTATTACAAACACACAAAAAATAACAAAGCTGTATGGTATGGCAAAGTTATAGGTTTACAGTGCATTAAGCAGTACGATTTCTGGGAGGTAGATAACCTGTAATATTTAAAGAGGAAGAGGAGGAAGTTACAGGAGTCAGGAGGAGGAGGAGGAAGAATAGGATGTCTGAGTGGAAGGTAACGTTTTGAGAAGGAATAACTGGTTGCACATAAACTGATGGATAAGGAGTTTTATAAATTGCATGTACAGAAAATGTTGCTGTGAGCTTGTTTCCTGTATCATTTAATAGTGTATTCTGTTTGTCCGCTTCATGCTATACTTGTCCTTTGACATGTGACTACTGTAAACCTGCTAATAATATCGAGCACTGAATGACATTTGACATGATATTATATGTATAAATGTAACAGTGTACTGTAGTACTGTGACAGTTTTGCTGTAAGCAAGAAGAGAAAGCAATGTCTAGTTCCTTTATTAATTTCCACCTCATCTTCTGTACTTTTATAAAATGACACCTGCCAAGTGTGTACATCAAACAACTGACAACCTTGTAAAATTAAAAGAGATAAACAACATAGTCTCATTACTTTTATCCACACAAATTAACTTCACAAACTTGCAACTTCTGTAGTCACAGCAAAGTACTAAACCATTATCTGATATAATTTCTTATGCAGGTAGTCAGATACATAAAGGAGCATTTATACAATCAAAAGAAGCAATCCAGCATATACTCTTCTGCTTTTTAACAATGTATACTGCAATCTAATACATCAGTGCATGGATAAAAGAAAGAATGAATTAATTAGTTATATCTGTTGACCAGCGTAGTTCGACTGGGCATAATGTCCCTTTTAAGCAGAGTCTTTCCAGACTTCTTTTTTCGGCTTTTCCCTGTTAGGGGTTGCCACAGCGGATCACCTGTCTGCTCATGATTGGCAGTGGAGTTTTACAGTGTCGAGTTGCCAGCCCGGCGCCCAACCTTCCACAGAAGGCACACATGCATGCACTCACACCTAGGGCCAATTTAGAGTGTCCAATCCACCTACAGCATGTCTTTGAGGTGTGGGAGGAAACAGAGCACCCGGAGGAAACCCACGCGACCACAGGGAGGACATGCAGACTCTGCACAGAAGGCACCCCAGCAGAGAATCGAACCAGAGAACCTCTTGCTGTGAGGCGGCAACACTAACTGCTGCACCACCGTGGCCGCCCAAGCAGAGTCTTTCCAGACAATTTCCAAAAAATAAGTGAGTAAATAAATAAAATATCATGATAAGAAGTAAATTTCAGTAAGAAATAATAAATATTATACAAGCTTATAAATGCCTGGCTCTCAATGTCCTATTTAGATACAGGACATCATTATTCTTTCGGGAAAACTTGGCCAGGCCCGGGTCATTACCTAGTAACTTGGCCAGGCCCAGGTCATTACCTAGTAACTTGGCCAGGCCCGGGTCATTACCTAGTAACAATCTATAAATCTATGCAGTGTAAAAGCAGAAACATGCAGCCATTTCAAAGAAATAGCCAACAAACTGATATACAAATATCCAAGACATAGTTTGAATAATATTTGCAGAGAGATAAACTATGTTGATGATATTTAAGACACAAAACAATCACAGATAACTTTCTGCAATGATTAACAATTTTTACAATTTAGCTAGGATAACCATCTCTCACAGGATTTGAAATTTGGTACAGTTGTGATGATATGTGGTAGGGAACTGCAGGCTTTTGTAACATGGACAACAGGGAAACACCATAGTGGTTGTATGTTTTTTGAATGGTTAGTAGATTTGACTTTCATATCACAGTTGCTTGGATGGAGTATATCTTTTTATTTATTTTATGAATGTACACTGTCATGATGATGCAGACTATTTTTAGTTGGGAGAGAGCTCATTTATTTATATCTCCCACTGGACCTGACCAATACAGTATTGTCTATGGAAGATAGAGCTCAATCTGTAGGTCATACTAGGATGTAACACACACACACACACACACACACACACACACACACACACACACACACACACACACACACACACACACACACACACACACACAAGATGCTGGGAGATTTTTAATTCCAAATGGTATTTTGGAATTTATTTCAGTGGCAGTTGGATTGTGTGCCATGTGAGGTTCTGCTAGTAGGTTTATACTTGTTTTGCAGAGAACATTTCCCAGATTGTACTACTACTGCATGGATCTTCTGGACCTGAGTAAGGGATAGCTGCTGTGATAGTACTACCTTATTCACTGAGGCACCAGTTTGAGCCTAAGGAGGTATACCACCAAATGCCTCTTGTAACCCACTATAGTATGTAGTACTGCCTCTATCATATGGATGCGATAGAGTTTGTTTTCTTGTTTCCTGCTTGGTAATTCCATTATGTAACTGACATCACTTATCTTCCTCACAACACTGAAAAGAACATCCCATACTATGTGAAGTTTATTCTAACAGGAGCAGGCACCATTATGTTCTGTCCAACTGTAAGTTCTTAGGTTCTCACTGTCTGGTCATACCAGACCAGACCTTTTGCTGTTGTTGTGAATGTGCTAGATACTGTTGTGCCTAACACATGGACTCACAAACTTTAGTCCACAAATTCTGCACATACTTAAAAACAGGATGTTTGTAGAAATCACATTTACCCTCCCACTCGTCACAAATTAGGTCTAGGGGCTCATCATCCAGTGCCAAGAAAATATCTGAAATAAAGAAAAAAATTAGTTCTCAGGGCACCTGTCAGAAGATGTGGAAGGTACATGTCCCACTCCAACGTATATTGGCCTGCGAATACACTCAGCAAGTCTTTGTGGAAAGAGTTAAATTCTCCATCAAACCATATATTTCAGGAAGTAAGGAACAGTTTTATTTTAACTGTTTTACTCCACAGTACTTCCACAGAAAGGTCAGCAAGTATAGCATGAAGTTACTCACTAGGACAAGCCCACCCTCCACCTCAACAGAAAATGTCCTACTTTTTCTACCTGAGGCTGCATAGTTTATAACCATCTCATGCCTGAGGTGCTTAGTATACTAACAGGCCCCACAATGTTCAAGGCTATCCCTTACAACAGATCACCAATAACAGATGTCATCAAAGTAGCTTTAGTTTCATCTCTTGGCTTGTTAACCATTTGGCACTAGTCACATGTCCTTCAGTATCCTTTCATGTCCTTTGCAATGCCTGGCCAGTAAAAATATGACAGCATCTCCCTCACAGCATTCTGATAAAATATTAACTCTAAAAAAACATCAGCTGAAACTAACATCAGGTAACTGAGCATACAGATACCTTTGTACAGCCTTACATCATTTTGAGCTCTTTACACATAAATTACTCTTTCACAGAATTTTAGACTTCAAATAAAGGCAAAACTAACATGTGTGATAACATGGCTGTATAACCCTGTACCCAAAGCCACCAATTTATATCTGGCAGACTGGGGTGATGACATCATGATTTTCCTTGCCAAATAATATCCAAAGGGTGGCTGACCATAAGAGCATACAGTAAAGGTGCACTGCTGCCTTGGGTAAAAGCCATAATTTCCTAAACCCAACTAAAGTACACTGACCAACTTCAGAACAGAGTTACAGCCATTGGCTTTCTAGCATCTTACATGCCTGATTTCCATCCCAGTGCCTTCCAGTACTATATTACCAATGAGAGTTGAAATCTATTCAAGATTATTTTGCACACACACACGTAGAGTTCACAGGTTGGTACTAGGCTATCGGCCAAAGGGCCTATACAAGCCTAGCCATAACAATTCCCTGGATATTTCTTCCCACAATATTTACTTCCCTGGACCCCTGTCTAGCAGGGTGACTGACATGATCCCCAGAGTGAATTTCCTATCTCCCATCCAATCATCAAGGTTCCTTTTGAAGAGGGCCATGGAGGCGTTCTGCTTGACATGTATGGGCAGTCTATTCCAGAGTATGGGGAGTCTCTGGGTCAGGAACCTATCCCTAGAGTTTATTCTATTTTTCCATTATCAGCATCTCGTTTCATGACTTTAGGGTTACAAGCTGCCCACCAGCAAGATAAGCCTAGCATACCAAGAACGCAATTATTGTTTACCCTTAAAATAACACAGTGGCTACATATCACTGAAGCAGTAATAGCTTAAAACAGAAGTTCACAGCCAAAATGTTACAAAGTCCACTCATATTTTATTAAATTAATAAATTAAACCATTAAGCATCCACTTCTGGATTTAAAATAAAACTCTTTACTTGAAATAAACTATTCCATTTTTCAAAATTAAATATAAGATCAGCTGTACACTTGCACACAGAAATACAAATTGTGTTTCAAAAAACAAATGACACATAGAGGAGCTCTATCCATTTGGTCTTATTACCAGTAGCTATAGATTTTCCTAAATTCTGTGTAGCTGTGACTTGCAAGTCCGAATAACAGATGTTCAATCTCGCATACAAGGAATTCCAGTCATAAGTTACTGTCAGAGACCTGCAGTCTGTGGTGCTATTTTAGAAGCACGTTAAAAATGACTGAACTAACAGATATATTATCGGGTTAAAAACAAAAAGAGAGACACTCTATCTTTCCTGTACAGCTTTAATTTGAATGTAAAGTTTCCTGTTTCCATACCCACATAACTCGAGGAAGAATCTATATTCCATGCAAGGTCTGGGATTCATAGATGAGCACTGCACCCCTGCACTGTGCTAATATTCTAGAAGTTCATCACATCAGCTAACTCACATTTAATTAGACATGTATTATGCATTACCCTAGTGCCGCTCTATGCATTTTACATCTGTGAATTTGAACCAAGGTAATACATCACCTGACCTGGAGCAGCATTTCAAGGAACACTATTCTTTATGCATTTTGTCAAACCAGTTTTACTTTGACTGCTGTCTAGCATTTCCATTGAAAGCAATTACATACTCCATACAGTTCACATATTTTACATTCTACATATTTTACATGATGCAAAATTAACTTAAAGCAACAATCACAGTTTTATGAAAAAAAATCCATTTAATTCAGCTTAATGCAGCTTTTCCGTATGTTTTATTAAAAGACAACTTCAAAGTTCACTCAGACTGCCATACTTTGTTCCACAAATTTAAAGACGGTAGTTCAGTGGTAGAACTCTTCTATCAAGCTGAATCTAGGAGTCCTGGGTTTGATTTCCCCAGTCTCCGTGTGCCTCTAAGTCAGTCAGTCGGTTAACCACACAGTGCCCTATACAGAAAAGAGGCAGTTGTCACTAATGGGTTTTCCCAGTTAACAGATAAATACAATAAACTTGTACTGTGTACGCTGGATACCTCAAAAGAGTTCTGGCAGCACACCCACTATTCCTTTCAGCATCTTGTCCAGACCAATTAGCAGCATGCTGCTTATCCTTTTGATAATACAAGTACTGTTTTATTCTAATCACAGAATCTGAGGCTCTTCCTTTTCTCTACTTTTCACCTTTCCCAGAACTAAAGGTCTCTCCCAGTAATTTGACCAAAGAGATCACAGGTTAATTTGGAGCCTGTATTCACATGTCATGACTTTTTTCCTGAAAGAATAATGATGTCCTGTATCCAAATACAGTAAACTCTCATTAACCGGAACTCAAGCAACTGGCAAAAAAAATCTAAGAAATACAGTACGATTTTCACGTATTGCACTTTGATTCCCCCTGCGGAAACATACCTTATGTTTTTAGAGTTTTACAGCTTTAAAAAGGAAGATATGAATAAATTCCCTCTCTCCGCAACATGAGAACAAGTCAAACCAAACAAATAGTATAGGGTACAGTATTAGTCAGGCCTATTTTAATAGCAACTCTCAAGCAGCCAGAAACTACAGTTATCCCACATCTACCAATCCCCATGGGTGCTGGGTAACTGAGAGTTTACTGTAGGACACTGAGGGCCAGGCATTTATAAGCTACCTCTGTTCATAAGGGACATGGGTGCCAGGCCCAGCGTAACTTTCCTATTCCCTATCCACTGGTCTAGGTTGTGCTTAAAATGGGTAACAGACAAATTCGGCTTCACATGGTTGGGAAGCCTGTCCATAGGAGGGTTAGACTCTGGGACACACAAGTTGTTTCTCCGACATGTTCTGTTCAAGTCACAGATGAAATTCAGGTTCCCTAGACCTTGCATTTCTGGTGCTGTTTGACATATAAATATGCAGGAGATTCATAGGTCTGGAGTTTGCGGATGCCTTATAAACCAGACAAAGATCACTCCTCAGCAATCTATAGGAGACTGAGTAGAGGCAAAGGACTTTAAGGTGCTCTGTATAAGGCAGGTCTTTTACACCTTGTATTCTTTTTGTAAGGAACCTTTGAGGTTGCTCTAGTTGCTGCAAATGCCTGGTCAGGTACATACAGAAGGGAGCATTGTACTCTATGATGGTGATAAGGACAGAGTACATTGAGATAATAACTTGTTTGAACCTAGATGCCATGCCTTTATTTACAAGGTGTACAACATAAAAGGATTTTCTCACCACTGTGGCAACATTATGGTCGAAGGTAAGGCTACTGTTTACATGCGTACCCAGATCCCTGACCACTGGGTCAACTCTTAGGGCTGTATCATCAACAAAGTAATTAGTCCAGGACTGCAGACTTCCAAAGGGTACAATTATGCATTTCTTAACACTGAGTTTGAGATCATGGCTTTTTTTAAACAAGAAAAGATCTTTATTAAATTATCACTCATGACATAGGCAATCATAGATTTATAAAAATGAAATCAAACCATATTACATAATCTTTGTTGCAAGCATTGCACATCACAAACCACAATGGCATAATTTTAGTTGCAAATAATATACATCACTTGTAATCTACCCAATTATTGTCAGTCAAACATTACATAGCTCATTCAAATCCTGCCTTCTTTTAAACCTCATTCTTCTCCTGTATATATTGTTCTCACAATTCCCATTTTTTTCTATGTAATTTCTTCCTAATCTAGTTGAGAGCATGGCTTTGGCACCATTTCTTAGTCAAAGCCAGGTCTTCTTGATGAATGCTAGTGTCTACAGGGGAGTCGATAATAAACCCCAGCTTGCAATCATCTGCAACTTAGTCTGCCATAGACCTTCAACATTTGCTTCCATTTCAGAGAAATAGATGCCAAAAAAGAACATGCCCAGTACTGAGCCCTGGGGGACTCTACTTGTGACTGGGTTCCTATTAGAATGCCAAAAACGCATTTTGTCGAATGCGTTTTCATCGACACATAAAGAGCAAACAGGCAAAACAGTGAAGCGGCTGTTCAGCGAATTCTTTCCCTGGGAAAGAAGTCGCTTGACCGCTTCGTTGCTTTCCCGTGATCTGCACTGTAGTGTGGTCCCTTGTCCGGTATAGCTCCCGAGTGTGAATTTGCAACAGTTATTGACCTTAGGGTTAGGGTGGAGGTTAAGGTAAGTGCATATGTATGAAAGTGTTTACTTTTTTATATTTTTTTTTTTTGTGTTAGATGTATGGTTGAGTTACGTGTGTATATGTTTTCAGCTGTTTACAAAGTTTTGGGGGGGTAGAATTAGGGTTAAGGTAAGTGTGTATGTGTTTGGAACTGTTTACGTAAATGTGCAAGAGTTACTGACCTTAGGGTTAGGGTGCGGGTTAAGGTAAGTGCATATGTTTTAAAATGTTTACTTTTTTTTTTCCGTTAGATGTATGGTTGGGTTACGTGCATATGTGTATTCAGTTGTTTACTATTTTTTTTGTGGGGGGGTACAATTAGGGTTAGGGTACATGTGTATTTGTTTGGAAGTGTTAAATGTTTTTTTTTTTTTTTTTGGTTGGAACAGCGATTTCTTTCCCTAGGAAAGAAATAGCTGTTCTGTGGTGTTGACATTTTCAGCTTTTGCTGAAAATGTGTCGATGAGACATTGTTCGCTGTTTCAATATAGACCCCTTGTGACTGGCCTCTTGGTGGAGGTAGTCTCACCAATTTTGATCTCATGAGTCCTATCAGTGAGCCAGTTTGCTATCCAGTGGGTGATAAAAGAGTTTATAGCTAAATTAGTAAGCTCGTCTAAAAATACCTGAGTGCTACTTCCTTATTAACTTAAGTCACCATGTGCATGGTGACGTTGGTTGCCTCCTCTTGTTTCTATGAATTTCTAAAGTAAATCTGTTAGATGTTAAAATTTCTGTACTTGATGCAAATTGATATCAAATGAAAGTATTGTTTACTGCTGTATGATATAAGAAATGAAAGGTGTAACTGAAACTGAAACATTTGGTGGTGGTGTGAGTTATAAGCTGGAGTGGGGCAGCCATGATTCTTTGTAACCATGAAACAGGCATACAAAAATGAGTTAGCAAAGTAAATGCATCAGAAGTGACTAACAATCTGGGAAAAGAAGAACTGTACTGTGAAACTTACCAGGCTTACCACTGTTTCTAAATCCTTGGTGAGACTCCTCACTCTGTTCCTTTCTATTTCACCTAAATTTGTATCATCTGCAAGAGGTTGATCCTGCTTTCATTCCCTCAAGTACATCAGAAATAAACACAGTGAACAGTGGTGAACACAATGCAGACCCATGCCATATTCCACTATGAACACAGTGAACAGTAGTGAACACAGTGCAGACCCATGCCATATTCCACTATGAACGCAGTGAACAGCAGTGACCACAATGCAGACCCATGCCATATTCCACTATGAACACAGTGAACAGTAGTGAACACAGTGCAGACCCATGCCATATTCCACTATGAACGCAGTGAACAGTAGTGAACACAGTGCAGACCCATGCCATATTCCACTATGAACGTAGTGAACACAGTGCAGACCCATGCCATATTCCACTATGAATGCAGTGAACAGTAGTGAACACAGTGCAGACCCATGCCATATTCCACTATGAGCACAGTGAACAGTAGTGATCACAGTGCAGACCCATGCCATATTCCACTATGAATGCAGTGAACAGTGGTGAACACAATGCAGACCCATGCCATATTCCACTATGAACACAGTGAACAGTAGTGATCACAGTGCAGACCCATGCCATATTCCACTATAAATGCAGTGAACAGTGGTGAACACATTGCAGACCCATGCCATATTCCACTATAAATGCAGTGAACAGTAGTGATCACAATGCAGACCCATGCCATATTCCACTATGAACGCAGTGAACAGTAGTGAACACAGTGCAGACCCATGCCATATTCCACTATGAACACAGTGAACAGTAGTGATCACAATGCAGACCCATGCCACATTCCACTATGAACGCAGTGAACAGTAGTGAACACAGTGCAGACCCATGCCATATTCCACTATGAACGCAGTGAACAGTAGTGATCACAGTGCAGACCCATGCCATATTCCACTATGAACGCAGTGAACAGTAGTGAACACAGTGCAGACCTATGCCATATTCCACTATGAACGCAGTGAACAGTAGTGATCACAGTGCAGACCCATGCCATATTCCATTATGAACGCAGTGAACAATAGTGAACACAGTGCAGACCCATGCCATATTCCACTATGAACGCAGTGAACAGTAGTGATCACAGTGCAGACCCATGCCATATTCCACTATGAACGCAGTGAACAGTAGTGAACACAGTGCAGACCCATGCCATATTCCACTATAAATGCAGTGAACAGTGGTGATCACAATGCAGACCCATGCCATATTCCACTATAAATGCAGTGAACAGTGGTGAACACAATGCAGACCCATGCCATATTCCACTATAAATGCAGTGAACAGTGGTGATCACAATGCAGACCCATGCCATGTTCCACTATGAACGCAGTGAACAGTAGTGAACACAATGCAGACCCATGCCATATTCCACTATGAACGCAGTGAACAGTAGTGAACACAATGCAGACCCACGCCATATTCCATTATGAACGCAGTGAACAGTGGTGATCACAATGCAAACCCATACCATATTCCACTATGAACACAGTGAACAGTAGTGATCACAATGCCATATTCCACTTACTACCTTCTTTACTCCTGGCATATCAGTCTCAGTAAATCTCTGTATCTTACCACTCAAAATGCTTCAGGCCACTTCCTTAGTCCTGCTCCTGCTCCCATCCATTCAACATTACTTAGCAGCAGCCTATGTTGGACGGAGTCAAAGCCTTGTTCAACGCTAGATGAAACATGTCTACTTTCACTCTATTGACACATTCCCCTGTAACTCTTTTCATAAATATGGATTGATATTACTGGAAACTTCTAATGGGCATGAACTTGTGCTATCTATTGTGGTGACCGTTGTCCAATGTGAAAGCAAGCAGACATGCTGTCAGAATTCTTGCTATCAATTTCCCTGCCAGTACTGTTAGAATGCCAGACCTGCAGTTCTCTGGATTTTTCCTGCTGCTCCTTTGTACAAGAGTATCACACTTGCTCTTTTTTTTTTTTTTTTTTTTTTTAGATCTCAGACACTTCCATACTGACCAATGATCTATTGGGGATCTGCCAGTACAGTGCCCAGAATGTTTGACACTTCTGGGGCACGACCCATTGGATCCCAGTCTTTCATTCTTCCCTGGGGAGGCCAATCCACTTTCAGCCTTCTCCCTCACTTGCATTGCCATCTCTGTATTGCTCTCTACACTACACCTTCCCTCCCAGGTTGACACCATCTCTTGCTCAGTCTAGCAGGTCTAATCATCCCTTCAATCTTTCTAGAATGCACTCAAAAAATAAAACAAACACAAAAGCTTTTTCCCCCATTTAACCCCTTCTGTCAACTCTCTTTGGGCATGTGTCTTTGCTTACCTCACCCCCCCTTTGTTGGCTTTCTGCTTTTCACCTTTTGCTTTGCCTCCCGCACCCCCTTTGTTCCATCTCTTGCATACTCTGTCTTTCACCTTATTTGCTAGCCTCACTTTTCCATATGACTACATTGGCTTTCTTCCCTTTTTACCTCATCCTCCAACCTTTGTCCACAGCCCTACGTACTTCACCCTTTACCAATTATTATAGACAATTTGCTTCTTGAATTTTTTCCCAGTTCCTTAACTCAGCTCTGCCCCCTCCCCCCCAGCTCATCACACTCCAGAATGACCTTACCCTTGTGTTCTTACCCTTTCTCACATGCAGTGGCAAAATCATTTTTGGCTGATGCCACCTTTATCTAGACATCCCAGACCCTGTCTATCTTCATTGGGACAGCATCCAGAATTTAACTCCTTTCAGTAAATTCCCACACAAGTTGACAGATCTCCCCATGGTTATGGGATATTATGAGAAGGTCCCAGTAAGTGTGTGTGAGTTGGTTTACAAGAGATTTACGTTAAGCTGGGAGACTGTTTTCAGTTGTTGAATCAAAGGGAATTGATGGGGCAACAGCCTAAATACTATCCACTACTGCTGCATCTGTAGAGCAGGGCATAGGCTTTTATACATGTCTGTCTATCCTCCATATCTGTTGTCTGCTGCTGGCGATGATGGATGCTCTCAGAATGAGGCTGCAGCTCCCAATGGTCAGGTCTATTACGTCTTGTTGTTTCTCAGTCCTCTTTGGGCAAACACAAAGGTGCCATACCATGAAATGATGTTATAAGTGGAACACCTCTCCTCTTAAATTTTCCAACCAAAAGTCAGATGCACCAGTTCTACACTGTAGGAGTGCCATCCCCTTCTACTTCCTGTGCAGAGAGTAGCAACACACAACTGAAATAACAGCTGTATGGGTCAATGCTGCAGATTCTTCTGATGCCATAGTGTACAAGTCATTCACCAGTACACTTACAGACAGAAGAATCCTCCTCATGCTACAGATGCAACTGAGCTCAGAGCTCCAGTATGTTGGTGTGGAATACATAAAGGATGGGCATTGCTATAAAACAAGCTGATGTTACTCATTACTATAAGCACTGTGGCTGGCACTGAACATGTTACCGTTCCCAGCATGGAGATTTCTGCCGATCATTACTCCTTCTTCCAACAGCACCTGTTATCCCATGCACTAAAGACACTGCTTTAGCTTTCTTTTAAACACAAAGCTAAAGAAGGAGAAAAATAAATTAAGAGGGGCCAACAAATAAAACAAACGAGGTGCAGAAAGATAAATACACACAAAAGCAGACAATAAAAAGACAAACCCTATAAATTCTTTAAGCTAAATTAATTACCAAGAACAAATCACTAACAAGACGTATTACATCATATTAGAAAATCACATCATATTATATCAATCATATTGTTAAACCTAAAAGGGTTATTTTAGTAAAAATGTATTTTCTATCTCATTACATCATTCTTAATCAATACAGCAGTTTAAAATAATCACTTCTCATATGTACTCAACCATGTGACTTGCAAACCATGGACTACATAAAGTCTAATACGGTCTAATTTTTCCTTGGGGGTTGGCAGATGAAAATTAATGGAAGATGTTGTTTGAGCCTTAATATTTCATTCAGAACTTTGCAGTGTGAAATTCGCCTCTTTCGGCATCATTACCAAAAATAAGAAATTTATCTCATTAAGAGAAACAGCACAAATGATAAGAAACCGTTCTGTATCAACAGGTCTGAGTACAGACAAGCAGTAGGGCAGTATCCACAAAAAGGTATCCCAGAATTGTGGCAG
This sequence comes from Protopterus annectens, assembly GCF_019279795.1. Lineage (NCBI taxonomy): Eukaryota > Metazoa > Chordata > Ceratodontiformes > Protopteridae > Protopterus > Protopterus annectens. Next base: position 61,908,554 of record NC_056725.1, read on the forward strand.
CTAAATTTCATAATGTAAGAACAACAACTTATAAGTAGTTCTCATTCATACTGGTAGAATATAACACCCCCAAACCACCAGCTATGTCCTGGCTGCATATATAAATCAGTCTATCTTTACTGCTTACTCTGAAGTTAGAACTCATATTGCAGAAAGTGTGAATGTGTGATGACAATGCATCAGCAAAGGTGATGCTGCACTCAGCATATTCATACATCACAGAGCACTGCACATACAAGCTTATTTATGACATTTTAGAAAAAAAAAACAGCATTTAGCACTGTGGAACAATGGAAGCAGAACAGAATGCAAATGGATTTAAGTGGACTATCCCAATAAAGCGATTTATTTTAATGTCAGCGGATCATGAAACAATTGCATTAATGGGATAAAAGCCAAAACTGTCTATAGTATAGAAATGAAAAAAAAAAAAAGATTCCTAATGCTTTTCCAAGTGTAAAACCCTGAAAGATGGTTTTCATTCTGAGCTGTAGTTTCCTGAACTGCTGCCAATGAAAAGAAAACAAAATCCCCCTCAAGCACTCGCATGTGTGAATTACAGTGCTAGTGACATGAAATAATCTGTTCTTTCCTACATGCCAAAGTACAACAGTCATCTAAAATTAGTTTTAGATACATTCTTTAAGACTATACTGTTGACTGAAGTGATACACAGGTGTGATAAGAAGTACTTTAAAAATGTTAGGACCAAAATTAACATTCAAGATTGTGTACAGTCTTTGTCTACACAGTACTTTCCTATGTACCCACATTTGATTCCCGTTTGTTTTTATGCTTTGTTATAATTAACTTTGGTGTGTTGCCAAACAGCCTTTCAACGACAAGGCCCAATCACACATTAGTCATAGCAGAGGGACAGAAAGAGAAGTGCTTTCTTATTTTTCACAACAGGAGGTCTTCATGTACTAGACCCTATATAGTTAGTAGCAGTGAATCTTTGTATAGCTTAAGCTTATTTATTTATAAGCTACATACCCATAAACAGGTTGGACATTAATTAGTAAGAAAATTAATAAATCTAGGGGAACAGGTTAAATGCGAGGGCCTAAACCATGGCAGTTGAGAGTTGCATGCCCAACAAGGAAAGCTTCATGTGATTCAGTACAAATAACAAACAAGATCACATACACACAGTAACATGAAAGTGGGGACATGCAATAGAAAAGAAAATGACAAAAGCAACAATACACACAACAGACATTAAGCTGTGCATCCTTTACAGCCAAGTGCACCAAGAAACCTCGAGAAGCACAGCAATTTTATCATCAGAGTAAATGTCAAACTATATTTAAGTTAGATGTGAGCCCCTGCAAAAATGGTGGCATAAAATACGGTAAGAAGAGTCAGGATTTGCAAATAATGCATTACATTTTGTGTAAACAGAGTCATGAACACCCATCTTATATTTAATATCTTCTGTACTTGGATTAAGTAAGTTTTCACTGCGCTACATAGCTGAGTTTGTAATGAACAGATGCTGTAAACGTTATTTCAGGATGAAACAAGCGGCTGCAATGCTGTAGTTTGGAATTTAAAAACGAACACCCTTTTCCTAAACGGTGGGTGACTGCAAAGTAATTATGCAGAAGCCATGTTTATCTCATGTTATACTTGTGCGTATTCCCTTATGACTCAGTATTTGCATCTTCCTATCCTTTTTGTTCGTATACTTATTTGTAGCTTTTTGTGCAAAAAGTGGTGCCACTATAGTTCACTGACTTGTCAATGTCCATCAATAAACCTATCATGCTGAATGATGTGATTTCAGCCTGCATCTACCTTATCTATTTTAGCACATTGTTAAAAAGTTTTACCATATTTGCATACAACATACTGCTGAAGCTTAGTGTTGGCTTGCATTTGCAAATCAAAAAAACGGGGAAGGTGAGCATGGGTAAGAGACTCCAACTGAGAACGTGGAAGGTCAACTACAGCAATAGTTTAAGTGCACATATGTTACTCAGAATAAGAAAAACTGACAAACTAAGTGGATAACACTAGAGATTACTTTAACAAACTGCTACCTTGCAGTCTGGCACATTAGCCGATTAAATTCCGAATGGGTAAACTCCACTGGAGAAAATGCCGCTTTACATGAAAAAACAGTGGCACATTACCTTCATTTGTGCATGCATGAGGAAACATCTCTAATCTACATCGTTTGCTTGTGGGATCGCAAAATATAAAATGTTAAGAAAAACATCTTTTTACCCATTTTATTTCTTTTGATGTTATTGCATTCAATCCAAAAATGTATAGTAGCAGCACTACTGACAACTAAGCAATTTAAAGTGTAAAAGTGAAGATTACTGTGATACTTTCTGTGAAGAAGCACTGGCCCAGGTGAAGTGTCAATGGCCACAGATGGGTAAGGTGACCAGAAGCACAGATGAAACTGTTGCAATCAGCTGCAGCTGGTGTTCAATAGATGAAGGTAATTACCAGCAAGCATAAAGTCACAGCTTAATCAAATCCAAAGCCAAGACATAGCAAATAAGACTTACAGGTTTGCCAGACAGCTGAAAAGGAACCGAGCTCCCAATTTTTATTAATATGGAATTAGTTAAGCTTGTGCATGTAGACTCAATCATTGCAACTGAGTAGGTATACAAACCAGCAGCTAGGCCCTACAATAGAAGCCAACTGCATAGCCTAATGTTTATATGCTTGGATTATACGAATAAACTGCACCCGTTAAGGAAACCTTGTAAAAATCACTGGTGATCTGGTGAAAATTACTTTATTTTACAGTGTCACCATACTTGCCAAAAGAAAACAACTGGCACTATTGGCATACTGGGGCAGAGAACTGAGGATTTATTGTATTGTTAAAGTTCCTGGCAGTTCTGGAATTGAACATGGGGCCACAAATATTCTAATTCACAGTTGCTGCAGATGCTAAAGCCTTCTAAAGTGATTGGGAAATGACCTGAAGGAAGAGATATCTGGATGAGATCAGAGACACCATGCGTCAACTGTCCAATAACAAATGCAAAGACAGACCTGCTTTCTCCGCTCCAGTCAAATATCTGCCTCAAAAGAAAGGCATAGGGTGCTTTAGTGCATTGGACAGTAAGGCAGAAAACTATAATCGAGTGAAACATTCTCTCTGCTTTTGCTCAGACTCAGCCTGATGTCCATGAGAAATCACAAAAGCAATGAATGAACGTTGTTTGGCTTTGGGATGTAACATGCCAGTTATGATATTTGAAGAAAGTTAAAGAAAATCAAATCAACAGATGCAATATATATATATATATATATATATATATATATATATATATATATATATATATATATATATATATATATGTAGCCGACATAACTTACTTTACAGGTAAAAGTGTATCATGCTGTGTGAAATGTTCATGCTTTTCTGTTTACAGGCAGTAACTGATGGTTAGGAAGTCTGAACAGGATGATATTTTTAACTTATACCATTTGTCTTTCACATACGATGTAATTTTTTTCACTGTTGTCCTTTCACAGGCTTTATCCTTCCCTATTCTGTGTCTTGAATTTGTTAGTCATATCCATGGAAAGCCAAGTCTACCATATACACGATTCTAAGGTGTGATTGCATGTAGAGGCTAATTGTTATCTATTTAATGAGAGTTTATATATTTGTACAGTCATGTAGATAAAAATTCTCAAACCAACATAAATGCAGACACTTTCTCATTAATGATTATTAGCTGTAGCATTTCACATCAGTGAATAGTACGACTAGGTAAAGAACATGATGCCTTCTCAGGCAGGCATCTACTGCTTCTATCCCTTGTCTAAGTAACTCAGGCAGTCTTCAAGGTTTGCCCTCATTAAATGCTTCTTCCACAAGACTTGAATGTAGAGATCAAACTCTACTGAGGGTTATATAAAGTATTGGATCTGAAAGGTCATTTAGAATATGTATATATTCTGGCCACTGTAAGTGACAACAGGTTGAAGAATAAAGGTCTGGTGAGTGGCCCAACATTAACAGGATTAATTCTAAACTGAAATGTAAAAACAGATGGTCTTAAAACAGGAGAATTAAAATTGACATGGTACAAGAAATTAAAAATGAACAATAAGTCAAATTTCATGTATGGCTGGCAGGGATAGACTGCCAGCTTTTGTTGTATATGGCAGTCAGGACAGGTTAAGGGATAATGCTACATAAATCTCTAGAACAGATTCCTCTTGCTACTAAAACTGATTCTCAAGGAAGGGGGAACACAATAAGGGTGTTCCTGTACTAAAGAATCTCTTATGGCCTAAACAATGATGATGTCAACCCTCTAGTGTCCTTTATACACGGAGGATGATTCTTTAAGAGAAGATGAACATTCTAATTGGTGTACATTTTAATGTTATAGATTTGTTTATAAACAAGCATCCCCGACACATCCCATGTTAATAGACCACCCAAGACTGCCATGGTACCCAGAAGAACAACCAAAAAGATCAATATTTGACAGACTGCTGATATCTATTAAATCCTGGTTGTATAGATTATAATTTTACTACATCAATCAAAGGGTACAGTAAACTGTATAAAACTATGGTAGTTTCACCATCATTAACTACAAATGTTTTTCAGTGTAAAGCAACATCTTGTTTGTTGTAAGATCAATGCATGATATTACTGAATCTGTCATGTTAAATGTATGTATAATCTACTGGATGCTTGCTCCCCCCCCCCCCAATTTTGGAGAGTCTAGTGCAAGTAATTCTAAGGTCTGAATAAATTCCTGCTGGAATCATGACAAGTGATATACACTAAAATTAATGCTGGCTTGCCACAGTTTAAAACCAAAGTTCAGGCAGCTGTCTCTAGACTCAAAACAGAATATAGCCTGACTACTCAGATGACAAATCAGGCCCTAGTGGGAAGAACTACTTACTTACACAATCAAGAGCCAGTCCTGTTGTACTGAAAATTTGAATTTGTTAAACTTGAAACAGTGTTCAGCTGCAATGTGATAGATACAGGCAATTCCACTGGCCCAAAGACATCACCTTAGAAAAGGTCTTGGTAAAGCAATATCAAGAATAAGTCAGAGAGAGTTCCATAAAGGCAGTTAGAGAAGGTAACAGACAAATAATCACAGACCCTCTTCTTATTAACGTCATGTTGGGAATATACAGCTCACCCTTTAATATGCACACATCCAAATATAGGAAAAATGGTCTCATTTATTAATAAAATGTACCTCCTTACAATCATAACTGAGAACTAACCTGTTAGATAAGGCAGTATATGTAAGGTTGATGGTTTGAATGCAGTTAAGACTGATCCTAATACGGGGAAAGCCACAGGAATTAACGAGCTTGAACCTGACTTCACAAAACAAACATGTAAGAGTTCATAATCTGTTAGCAGGTCTTTTTAGAGAAGCATAACTCAAGGCTACATTCAACACAGAATTCACATTAGTAAAAGTAATGATGTTCTCCCAAATCAGTGGAAGATGGACCCAATCCTTTGGCTTTGTCAAGGGAAGGACATGTCTACTAAACCTGGTGGACTTCTTTAAAAGGTCACCAAGGCAATGAATAGGTGAACAATGGCACATACCACCTACCTGGATCTGGCTAAGGCATTTGATACAATATCCCACTCGGGTGTAGTTGAAAAACTCACCAAACTGGGCATAAACCCCTACTTAACTTGCTGGGATTGCCAGCTGGTTCACAGACAAGACCCAAGAGGTAAGGATTGGCGAGACCACCTTCACTAAAAGACCAGTCACCAGCCAGGTACCTCAGGGCTCTGTGCTGGGACAGCTCCTATTTGGCATCTACTTCTCAGAGGTAAAAGCTAATATCAAGGGCCTTTGGCTGACTAAGGTTACAGATAATTGCAAATTGGGAGATATCATACATTCCCCTCATGACAAAAGCATCTTACAACAGGATCTAATACAGATAACTGGTGCCAAAGACATGGACTAAAATTTAATGCCACAAAATGCAATAAAGTGTCTTTTGGGAAAAAGCCACCCAGACTAATTACGCCATTGATAAGACACCCCTTAGAGCTGACCCATTAATCAGGAATCTGGGAATATATGTAGACAGTAATCTGGTCTTTGACCAACATGTGGCCAAGGTGGTGAGAAAATCATTCATGTCTCCCAACGTAAGGGCACGACAAACATGTCCAAGAAAGTCATAGTGCCACTTTATTCAGTCCTTATCAGACCCATCATAGAGTATAATGCCCCCTTTGGCATGTAGTTGACCAGACATATGCAACAGTTAGAATGCCCACAAAGTTTCCTTACCAGGAGAATCCAGGGTATAAACACATTGTCCTATATAGATTGCCTTAAAGCCCTATCTCTGTATTTGGTCTCCTACAGGTTACTGAGAGGCGATCTATGCCCAGCATACAAGGTATCCTTGGATCCAGCTCTATGTCCAGCATACAAGGTATCCTTGGATCCAGCTCTGACAGATCTTTGAACAGATGAAAATGAACAGCATCTAAGTCACTAGATCCAAAGATTTAAATTTTTCTTGCAACATAAACAGGACATGTTGCTGAGACATCTGTGTCTCAGAGGATCCCCATGGTCTGAACCAGGCTCCCCACAAGCTATCCCTTTCCTTGTAACATAATTAGAATGGGTTCATAACTGGAAGGCATATGTCACCTGACGTGACTAAGATACTTCAAATAAATATGAAACATTTACCAAAAAAGAAACGCCGCAGTACTGCAATGGAGTGAATCCTACATAATTCACTAGCAAAAACACTCCAAATAGGGAATTGCCAGACTGTGAAAAAAAACTGAGGTTTCATCTCAATTTAATAAAAGACTTCTTTAGAATAACACCTCTTATTACAAAAAAAGTAATGCACCTAAGTCATGTGCTCTAAAACTAAGCAAATTTTATTCTCTCAGTTTTGCTGCCTTTATTTTTACAATACACTTAATATTTATAACGTCAGTGAGGCTAGGAAACAGGTTAGCCCAGTCTAAATTGCAATCAGATTTATTTTTTTTCTAGCAAGTTATTCAATTTCCTCCTAGAGCTACAAAATCTGTTTGGTCTATGAGAGGGATAAGGCCAAGACGAAGGCTGGATTGCAGGTTAGATACTGCTTTTCATACTAGAGGGTGATAACAGAGTACAGGCAAAGGGAAGCTAAAGACCTGGTCAGGTAGAGCCAATAACATAAGCTGCCATTAAAGAAGGGATAATCAATATATCATATAAAACTCTGCATTATAACTATAAGAATCAATCAGAAGATGTTAGAAAAGATTGTGGAAGAAATGAATGGGAAGGCAATTTATGAAGGAACAACGGGAGGACATCTGTAGGGCCCCCAAGCATGCAACAAAGTCTAGAAGGTTTAGGATTTTTGCTTGGAAGTTTTTGTATAGGTATGTTTATATACCAAACAGACTTCACAGATTGTTTTTTCCTCAGACAATTAAGTTCTAGAGGTGAAATGGGGAAAAAGAGAAGTAACTGGCAACACTTTGGGAGGAGTGTAATGAGTTTGTAGTTTTTAAAAAATCCCTACAGAGGACTTTGTGATGCTGATTGAGGTGATAACACAGAATGTTCCCGATTTTGCCTAAAACATACTACACAAAAACAATGGGAAATAACATTATGATTTGTTTTATTTTCTAGTAAAGTATGTGTACCAATGTCATATTTAAAACCGTGATTTAATAAAGATGTCTATAAAATAAAAAAAATTATATAACTCCAATGAACAGAATTACTGGATGACTGTAATCGTCAGTGTTTTACCAGAAAATCAAAAAAAAAATCATGAAGGACAAGACGAAAATATGAGGCAAAATCAGGGACATTCTGTGAAACCAGGTATGACATCACCTCATTCAGCACCGGTCAGCTTCAACTCCACCTTCTATGTTATGCTTTTAACATCAATTTGCAGTGAAAGGCAGCACTCCCCTTCACCAGGGTCATATCAGATAGTAGGGAGAATTCACACCCTCACCCCTGGAGTGGATGATTTGACTAAATGCCACTACCCCCCCCCCCCCCCCCCCCACACACACACACACACACACACACACACAACTGACTCCACTTTGGAAGAGCCATGAATCAAACTCATGGTATCTGGCTCAAAGTCAGGGCTCCATTCCTCTATGCCATGGAGACAGAGTATAAGTCCATTTTATAACAGGATACAAAAATATATGCAGCAAGCAAGTATGCAAACATTTTTGGGCTTTTTAACCTTGAGTAACAAAAACAGAATAAGGCCCAAGTTCTCACACGGTTAAAAATGCGATTCCACAGGATTGAGACACAGAAGGAAAAAGCCCTGTCAACAAGGTTAGTCTGGCAATGGTAACTTTCAGTATGCCTAGTGTGACCTAGAAGCTTTAGCAGTGTTAGGGTTCAATGAGATGTTTCACAGAACTCACTGGAGAATAGTGGGAAAGAAGCTCTTAGTCCATAAAAAACAGCAAAAGGAACAGAATTCAGCAACAGGAAATGTGAAATACTGCTTAGAATAATACAAAATCCTTTGAAGACGCAATGAGCAACAGAAGAGATTTGTGAGGGGCTTAAATTATGCCAAAAGACTAGCCCTAACCTTCGAACATTTTTTAATTTATGGCCAGAAACTGAAGTAATCTAGAGAAACTAAAAACCTGAAGGGGTTAAATCAAAGTATACACACACTAATTCATCTTGCATCCAGCAGTATACATTTCACATTTTAATAGCGTGGGTAATTAAGATGGCATATCAGTTACGCTACCTGTTTACACTTGCCTGCTGCAGTAACCTACTGTAGTTTTTCTCGCAATATATGTGCTGTGTATACTCTTGTAACTCACCAACATTGCACAGTCTTCCCCTACTTCACTATGCCAGGAATATAGTCAGATTGAAACCCCCACATACTTTATACATTTTAAACCATACACATGGATATTTATAACTACAATGAATAACTCTTTGCAGAAAACAATATTTACCTTTGCCTCCCACACCCCCCTAACTATATACACTAACTCCAGGATCACACTACAGTGGAGAAAAGGGAATATACCTTTTACTTTAATGTGTCAGTGTTGAGTTTCAGTCAAATGAGTTTTCAGTCTTTTGAACTGTCAGTGTTTTGGTCTCAGTCAAATGTAATTTCAGTCATATGAAGTAGACCCATATATATGTGTGTGTGTGTGTGTGTGTATATATATATATATATATATATATATATATATATATATATATATATATATATATATATATATACAAAATTTGCAGATGACTGCAAACTGGGCACTATAATTGACACTCCATCAGACACAGACATCCTCCAGAAAGGTCTCATAGAAATGGATAACTGATGCCAGAGCCATGGCCTTAAGCTAAAAGCCAAAAAATGTATAGTCATACCCTTTGGGAAAAACAAGGTAACCCCTAATTACCACATAGGTGGTAATCCATTAAACACGGAAGATGTTATCAGGGACCTGGGGACCCAAGTTGACAGTAACCTCTCTTTTGACACTCACATTGCCAAAGTGGTTAGGAAGACCTTCTACATTGCCCACCTGATCATGAAGGGATTCACATCCAGATCAGGAGAGGTCATTGTACCCCTGTACTCTTCACTTATCAGACCAATGATTGAGTACAACGCCCCATTCGAATGTACCTTACCCGACACCTGCAGCAGTTGGAAAGACCCCAAAAGTTCCTCACCAAAAGGATAAAGGCTCAAACATATGTCATCGATGCCCGACTGAAGAAACTCCAGCTCTATTCAGTCGCATACCGTCTGCTCAGAGGTGATCTGTGCCTGACATACAAGGCCATGTCCAACCCGGAATTAATGGACATGCTCCACCACAAAAAATCCAAATCCACCAGAGCCACGAGAGCAAGAGACTTAAACCTCAACACGGATATAAATAGGACATGCTGGAGGGACAGATTCATCACCCAGAGACTCCCTACACTATGGAACAGAATCCCAGTCCATGTGAGGCAGAGCCCCTCACTGACTCTGTTCAAGAGAAATCTTGACGAGTGGATGGGAGATCGTAGGTTTACCCCGGGAATCATCTCTGTATCACTGCTGGACAGAGGCACAGCAAACTAATGGGTATAGTATTCTCATCCTAAGGGGTGGTGAAAGCCACACACACACTCTGGCTAGGCTTTTAAATGCCCTAGGGCAGATAGCCTAGTATGGACCTATGAACCTATATATATATATATATATATATATATATATATATATACACACACACACACACACATATATATATATATATATATATATATATATATATATATGCATGTATAGATATACACAGATTTTGTGAGTGATGTGTATAGCCCAACTGACTAGAACAGCACAGTCAGCCTTAGGATGTGAAGCAGCTACTTACTTCTGTGGCCATATTTGATCTTATTAAGTGAGGAACTCTCCATGAATCGTCTTAAGGGAAAACAGTGAACCACAATGATTACATGAGAATTTTGCAGTGTGAGTTTAGAAATATCAACTACTCTCTGAGGTCAGCAGTCCGACTTCCAGCATATGTTCTTCTTGTGGGTCATATATTTGACCAATCACATTCTTTGCCATGACTGGATGATTTCACTCCAGATATTCTCAAGATATTGAGGTACCCATAAATCATAGGACTTCTTACATCTTGTTTTTTTCCTTCTTCATCTGTTAACCATGTACATTGACTCATCACATGTGCTTCTTTTCAAAAATGACCTGTGAGATGCATCTGATTAAAAGGACAAAAGGACATACAGTTTGCATACAGCGACTGAAGGAATGAAACCCTGAGCCAAAGAATGAAGCACATTAACAGGTCACAGTTAAATTGTCAATAATTTTAAGGGTGTATTAATTACTTATGCCACAGAGAGGCATATTTTGATGTCTTTATTATGGAGAATTGCCATTCTGTTTCTAACCTGCTATTTACAAGCCAAGTTACTGAGATAGCTTCTCATAGCTTAATGGAGCATTACAAACCTACCTTCAGGAGCTGACATGATAATGAGGCTGTTCCATTTGGAGTAACAAATGACTTTTTGTATTGGAGAGCAGTGTTTTGATTTTATACTGGTACTCCATTATCTTTTAAAGCCTGTCATCAGGGGACCATGGTATCTTGTCGACACACCTGCTTTTCCCCAGTTATTTATCTCCCACAGTCTCTGATTGGTTTAGATCATACCATTCAGGGTGCAGGACTGGTTCTACCTATAGCTAACATCTGGCTTGAGGGATCCCCCCCCCGTTGTTCATGATGTACAGGCACCCTGTAGGAAACAGTATTCTGATGAGACCTGATATAGCACTTTAATGCAGATAATATTCAGCTTTACCTCTTCTTTTTAGGGGGACAGCATACTGGCTCTTTTATCACAGCAAAAACATGTGAAAATCATCATCAGCTGGATGAAGAGTAGCATTTAGTATGGAGTTTTAAAAGGAAACGGTTCAGATTCTCATTTTATTCACCTAGTTCAGAGCTTTTATATCAGGCCAAGCAGTTCTGTCTGTGTTACTTGGTTGCTGAGATATTTAGAAAAACATAAAGTTGATATTTATATAAATAAATATTATAAAAACAATATCATCTCTTTACCTGCACTATACAGAGATTAACTATCAATACAATTGAGTTTGCCATTGTGTAAGCTTTAAGATGAAATCTTTTAATACCTTGTACTTAGCATGGTTTTGGAATTATTGATAGAAATATGAACAAGCAATATTTGATGCCTAGAGGTGTCAGTAGGATGTAACTACATAGGTTCATAGGTTCATAGGTTTATACTAGGCTATCTGCCCTAAGGCATTTATAAGCCTTATATGAAAAATACTGTGCCCATTAGTTTGTTGTGCCTCTGTCCAGCAGTGACCCAGAGATGATTCGATCTCCCATCCACAGGTCTAGATTTCTCTTGAACAGAGTCAGCGAGGTGCTCTGCCTCACATGGACCGGGATTTTATTCCACAGCATAGGGAGTCTCTGAGTGATAAATCTATCCCTCCAGCACGTCCTATTTATATCCAGTGGTTTTGGTGGATTTGGATTTTTGAGGTGGAGCATGTCCATTAATTCCGGGTTGGACATGGCCTTGTATGTCAGGCACATGTCACCTCTGAGCACTGAATAGAGCTGGAGTTTCTTCAATCTGGCAGCATATGACAGATTTTGGAGTCCCTTTATCCTTTTGGTGAGGAACTTTTGGGGTCTCTCCAATTGCTGCAGATGTCGGGTGAGATACATCCCGAATGGGGCATTGTACTCGATCATTGGTCTGATAAGTGAAGAGTACAGGGGAACAATGACCTCACTAGATCTGGATGTGAATCCCTTCATGATCAGGTGGGCAATGTAGAAGGTCTTTCTAACCACTTTAGCAATGTTGGGTCCCCAGGTCCCTGATAACCTCTTCTGTGCTTAGTGGATTGCCACCTATATGGTGGGGTTACCTTGTTTTTCCCGAGGTATGACTATACATTTTTGCACCAGCTATCTGTTTCCTTCTGAAGGATATCAGTGTCCCCCATGTTGGTGAGAAGTAGATGCCAAACAATAGGACCGCCCTGTGGGACACCACTTGCTTGAGTCTGACACAGCGCCAGCAACTCTAACCCTGTGGGTTCTGTCCTTAAGCCAGTTTGCAACCCATCTTGTGACATATGGGTTTACATTTAAGCTGGTACAGAAGCCCTTTGAGGCATCACATGGCTGTAATGAGTTAAATGAAAAGTGATAAATGGCCTGAACATTTATATTTAAATTCTGGACTAAGTCTGGAATGAACAACAAAGCTGATTTATAGAGAGCTACAAGACATGCAATACAAGAGACCGTTGAGGGGCCTAGTCCAATTTCCCAATTATCCCATGGCACTATCTGGTTATGTGACTTGCTCGGTTACAGTAGTCAATTTAAGGAATCAGATACTGAACTACAGAAAGTAGATCATTAACAGCTCACAGACTCCATCCTCTGTGCTAACTGCCCAACAAAGAAAGATTGGCCCATTCTGATACCTGGAGACAAATCCTGACCACATGGGTGAAACCATAGAATCCTAACTACTTGACCATATAGGATTAAACACAAATGCATTATTGTACCCTTTGGGAAGGCATCTACCTCAGAGAACTACTACACTGACAATACATATTTAAGAGTTGACCAAGCTGTTCAGGATTTGGGAACTTGTGTAGACAGTGACCTAACTTTTGACCAACATGTGTCGATTGTTGTAAGAAAGTCCTTCTATACTGCACAGCTTATAAACAAAGGGATTGTGTTTAAATCTAGGGATGTCATTGTCCCCTTTACTCAACCCTCATTAGATCACTCATTGAATATAATGCCCCCTTTGTCAAGTATCTGTCCAGACACATGTCCAGCTGGAATGCCAACAGAGACACCTTAGTGAAAGGATACAAGGCCTAAACAACAAGTCTTATATGGACCGACTCAAAGCTCTGTCACTATATTCTGTATCCTACAGACTATTAGGATGTGACCAGTGTCTGGCATAGAAGGTATTCTCTGACCTATTACTGATGGATTTACTATACATCATCAGCCAAATGTTATCAGAAATATTCAGTCTAGGAATATAAACTTATTATGCAACATCAAAAGAACAGTTTGGAGGTACTGGTATATCTCTTAGAAGACACCACTGCTGTGGAACAGACTCCCCGTCCACATAAAACAAAGTGCACCCCTGTCCATTTTCAAGTGCATTTTAGATCTATGAATGGGAAACAGACAAAATGCCCTCTGTACTACTAATAGACAGAGGGAGCTCCTAAATGCTTTATCCCATGCATGGGTTCCGCCAGATAATCTATGGTACGATTCCCAGTTATTCCTATTAGGAGTAATATATAATTATCCACCATGGGATGGGTAAGGCCAATCTATAGCCAAATCGGATACTTTATTTCAAGCACAAAAAGGGTAACTGGGCAGGTGTAAAATGGTCTAAAAAGATGCATGCCAAAGAGGGCATTATATTCAATGATTGGCCTAATGAGAAATGGGTAAAGTTAATTAAAGTTAGCACAGAACAGCTAATTCAGTATTTCTAAATCCTTAAAAAGAAAAAAAAAGGCTGCATCAGTCTATTACATTTTATCTTCCTTCCTTATTCAGTTATTTACTAATTAATGAAGGCTTAGAGATATTTTTCTCATATAAAAACTTTTTCCGTTTAAGTCCTCCTTAGAACTTCTTACCACTCACTCCCCTTGCTTTTGCTATTCCTTTTTCTAGTTTTAATTTGTTGCAGCCTCTTTTATTTCTCACTCTAGCAAACCCATGCGGATACCAACACTCACCACTATTCCCAATATAGCTGCAGTTAAAAAATGGATATAAAAAATATAGGTCAGTGGTACAGAACTGGAACAGAAATTAATGAAACTCGTTCTGCTGTGGCGACCCCTAACTGGGAAAAGCTGAAAGACGCAACAACAATATTGAAACCATAATCTGTTAAAGACACCAGTAATCAACGCTCAATATATTAACAAAGCACCCACCATGAGACATTTCTTCAAACTACATGCATCTCTTAAGTGACACCGTTCTCTTACATGTGTTATAAGCTTTGGTATGCTTTGTACACAACCATTTGAAATACTACATGTGTAAAGCAAATTCGTTAAGCTACTTTGCTTATAAGTTATCACCTTCTGCACTTCATTCCACACTTCCTGTCCACCTGTAACACACAGCACAGTAAACATAAATAATGGTGCACATCAACATGACAAATACAGCAGTGCCCCACACCCCCTTATCTATACGTACACACACACGCATACATACATGCATGTATATGCGCATACATACATGCATGTATATGCATATATACTCTAAGTACTTGGCTGCACAGCCATGGCAAAAGTGCAATCAGCATCATAACAGCCATAGCTGATGAAGCAGTAGCCAACCATTTAAATTTTCATTTAGCTCAACAATCCCTGCAGTATACAACATTAAATGTTGACCTAATGACAAATCGACACAGCAAAGACTAGCCAAGAATATATACATTTTCCATAGATGCTATTAGTAACGGTCCTTCCTTTAGCTTAGCAAAGTGATTACATTACTCTATTGCACAGAATTCCACCCCCAAACAAACAAACATTATTATCCATGTCTACCATCTTTGTAAATCTTTCTGTAAACTTGCAGCACAGAACAGAAGAGATAATTCAGTCTCTCATATTCTAATACCTAGTCTGTATGGTTTTTGCATTCCTCACTCAGGGATTAATAAACATGCAAAATTCACACTTCTCAAAGTTCCACAGCTGGCATCAAAGTTCTCCATTAGGCAAACATCTGCAAACAAGCGAGGTCTATGCACTATTCTGCCATGTAGTTCAGCTTTCTGTGCAGCCTTATTCTGAATAATTTGCAATGTAGTAGATCTGCACATGACATCTGCATGTTTGACAAATTATGAATACATTAAAAAATCCTTTATACATTTTCACCTTCTTTGACATCTTCCCCATATCACATAAAAAGTGCAGTTTTCTTTCATAGATGAGATGGGTACTTTTATGCTACTGTCATCTCATTTTTATTTAGCCAAAAACACAATTGTTTTGGAAAGCAGGACCAGCTAATGAACAGTTATGTTGAAAGTGTGTGGTCCACAAAAGGGCATTTTGTCATTAAAGTTCTATCAAATTTTGTAATTTTCTTACATCAGCATTTGCCAGCACAATCTACAGTATTAGTCCATTCATAAGACGGAACAAAAAGTACAGACTTGGCTGGGGGACTTTCCATATCATTTGGACTACTGCTTGTACTACAAAATACTGCATAGTTTTTATATGGCACACTTCCATGCTGAGGATAGGTTTCTGTTTTGCTAATTAATCCAGAAAAGAATGTTATGCATCCTACCAAACCAGGGTACAAACAGATGTCATATCACCATGACAACTTAAATTGCTTCAGCAAACTACAAAATCACAGAAACTTCAGAATGGTTATGAAGTGTTTCTATAAAGAATGTAATTTACCCTTAGCTGTCCATGTATTTTGTATACAGTTAGAAATCAGTGAGTCAGCTAAAGTTCAAAAAATGCATCCTAAAAATATTGTGTTAACAGTTATTGACAGGTAGCAATGGAGGAGTAATGTTGTCATATGCAAGTTCTAGAAAGTAGGATGTGAACAAATAAAAGGGTTAACTGCTACAATCTGTGAACTCCCCTAATATCTCAGCACAAATGTGGGCTTTTGTGAACTCCCTCAGGGTCTCAGTGTGATAGTGGGTTTGTTTTGATAGCTGTTGGCAGAAGAACTGAAAACAACCTAATTTCATCTAACATCTGATTCTTATTTGTTCTAAACACATCATTAGCAGTTTTGTCACTACTTCCTGCTAGGAAGGATTTTTGACTGCAGTATCTCTGACATCTTTCCCATGTCTATTCCTGCCATCAGGTACTTGATTCAGTAATCATGACTCGAAACATCCTTCATTAGAAGTATTCTAATTACACAACAATAAGCAAATGTTGACGAGCAACTCTGAGTAGGGAAAGGCCCTGCAGCTGAATGTTAAGTCAGACAGCAGGCAGCCTGAATTCACAGTTCATTCAGACTTTTTTAATCTGATACTTACACTGTTTGCACAGTTGTTTATAAATATATCCATTCCAGATGGCAGATCATCCAAATTAAAATAATACTCTTTTCAAAGAGTCTCCTTTCTCGGACATTGCTAGTTCTGAGCAGATCTGCAGAAGAGAACATTTGCATAAGGATAGGATCTACACATTTCTGTAGATAAATATTTCTCAACATAGCAAGAGGTACTCCCATTTGATTCTCGGCTGGAGCACCTTCTGTGTGGAGTCTGCATGTCCTCCCCGCGGTCGAGTGATGTCTAAAGATATGCAAGTAGGTGCGTGCGTGAATGGGTGTGCCTTCTTTGAAGGCTGGGTGTCAGGCTGGCAACTCGGCACCGTAAAAGTCCACTGCCAATCATTAGCAGACTGGAGTTCTGCTGTGGCGACTCCTAACCAAGAAAAGCTGAAAGAAGACATATTTGTAACCCAGTTTTAATTTTACAGAGTATGTACTTCAGGTCTCTGTCAGAACAGAGGAACTAGGCAGAAGTGATGCATTTATCACGTGCTATATACACAAGGGTGAGAGGATTATCAAGTTGATGAAAATAAAAGGTAAACTGTTACAATATCAGCTGAGCTAGAAAAGAATCCTACTTCAAAGGTCCACGCCTGGGAATATCTTTTGCCACCAGCCAGAATCTGGCACTTTTTTCTCAAAAATCCCAATTTCAAAGATATCTACACACATTTAAATGCACCCTGTGACATAACTTGCCAGCTGCAAAAGCTCATAACTTTCCCTAGACGCAGTTAGGCATACCACATGCCATTAGTCACAGTCTTCATGCATAGCAAGAAATAAAGGATACAATTTACCAAGTATATTATCCAACAAATGCTACAAATGTATGTACTTGTCCAAGTTATGCAGATATGCAACAGATGAAGGTAGACAAGGAGACAGGCATCCACAGGAGAATGGGATATAAACATTCTTGACTCAACAAGAAAAAGCCTCTATATATATTTTCTAAGCTTGTTTACTGCCTTTCCTATAAACGGTCTAGTCCAGATACAGATTTGCTGTATCCAGGACTGTTTGCAAGCTTCTGAGCCCCCAAGCCTTTCTGTGTTGGAGGGAAGCCTTCTAGCTTAATTTTGTTTCTTAGAACTAGCCAGTTTTCTAGTTTCAGCACTCAAATCTGTTTCTTTGAGCTCAGCACTTATTCAGAACTCATTGTAAGCACTAAATAAGCTACAAATTACTACAGCACTCAACTTTCCTCACTTGCCTAGAGGAAAACAGTTTTTGGTACTTAATAAATAAGCACCTATCTAGGCATGTCTAAGGGTCAGCTCCCAGTGTTTTCTCCTGTCTACCTGATGAATCTGGGCATCTTGGGGCAATGCAGCAATTGCCTCATCTACACAGACAACCCTCTCCTACTACCCCAACACTACAACCTGTAAGAGATGCACTTATATAACCAAACTGGAAGCAAAGCTCTCTTCACCCAAGACTGGACTAGACAGTCAAGAGGAGAAAGTAAACACTTGCACCACACCACACTCATCACATAGTCCCTCAAACCCTACACCACCAAAATACACACATAGAAACACAAAACACACACCTACATTCGCAGAGGCTCTCAAAAAAAATCTACCCAAGCAACAGGAACCTCCAAAGCAGAAATGCAAGCAACCTCCACCCCCCCAACACAACCCAAATGACACATAGCCCACAAACTCAGTACTCAACCACAGCCCATAAGGCATAACAACGTACCACACACTCTAGTCATAGGTGAATCTATAGTCAGGCACACTGATGTTCCACTCACCAGGCTAAACAAGGAGAAAGTTACTGTCAGTTGCCTGTCAGGTGCCAGGATCTGCCACATAATGCATGCACTCAGGTCACTCCACAGCAAGTACAAATATGACTCTGTCATTGTCCATGTTGGTGTGAATGACCTGAGATGTACCTCCCTGGACTACATGAAAAGAGACATGGAGGCGCTTTCTGATCTTGTAGCCCAGGCAGGTATGACCCTAGCCCTGAGTAGCATCCTGCCATCACCCAGAATGATACCACAGTACAAGGACAAAACAATTGACTTCAACAATTGACTAAGCTTCTGGTGTCATTCTAAGGGGATCCAGTATCTGTCTGCCTGGGATGACATGATCGACAAACCACGATGTTTTGCCAGAGATGGCCTGCACCTATCGCCCTTGAGATTCCGGATACTGGCTAAGGCTCTTGCCACCCCTATAGAGCCTTTTTTAGGCAAGATTCAAATGACAAATTCACCACCATAACAGGTACAAGCAAGCAAAATCTGAGGGTAATGCTACTTAATGCTAGAAGTCTAAACCTCAAAATGCATTCACTCGAGGCACTTCTTAAAATGGAGAACATCGACATCTGTGCAGTGACAAGAGACCTGGTTCAAGACTCCAGAGAGCACCCCTGCATTACCAGGCTAAAATTCATACCACACCTTTCAGCCACCTAACCTGGACCGAAGCACTAAAGGTGGAAGCGTGTCCATATTCATTAAGGATATCCACACCTCCAGGCTAGCTGGTCAGCATAATGCATCTGAGATTATCCAAGTGCAATTAACTCTGGGCAAGACTGCAATGTAAATTGTAGCTTGCTACAGATCTCCCAACATGCCCCAGGATTCCCACTCCTCATTTCTTGATACACTGGAAAATATTAGGGTACACCGTAATAATGGGATTTCAACTACCCTACCATTAACTGAGAAAACTACTCATGTGCCAACTCTTGTGCTCAACATTTTCTGGAATTCATAAATTCCAATGCATTGGATCAACTTATCCACACCCCCACCAGGGGCAGCAATATCCTAGACCTGGTCATTACCAACATGGGCAACTGGTGTTCCACACCAGAGGTTAATTCCTCATTGGTCAGATCTGACCACAAGCAAATCACCCTAGACATCCACATTCCACCCCCATCCCCCATTAGGGAAACCACGGTAAAAAATTTCTCCAAAGCCAACTTCACGCTTCTTAAGACAGAAGTGGCAAACTTCACAACACCCATGCTGATGGACAATAGAGATACGACTGCTGAATCCTACTCAATTGCACTTTATAAGCACTTACACGAGTGCATGGATCATGCAATCCCTAACAGAACCAAGATGCTATCCTCCAAAAAAAGGAAGCCAATCTGGTGGTCCCCTGCTATAAACAAACTCTACAACAGAAGAAAAAAACTGTTGCAAAAAAGAGTAAAATCCCATTATTGGAGGAACTCCATGGTCAGCCTCGCTAAGAAGCTGAAATTCCTCATAAAATCCTCCAAAGCTAGTTACAAAAACAAAATTGCCACTGATTCTAAAGACAACCACAAAGCATTCTGTAGCTATGTCAAGAATCTCAATGGCAACACTCAGATCTGCTCTGAGTTACAGCACAATGGCACTAAATATACAGAACCAACTGATATTGCCAACATCCTGGCAGATAGGTTCAGTGCTAACTTTACCCCTCTCTCATCCCCTAAAGGGCCCATCTCTATACCGGAAGAATGCAAAGTACCTGTAATCACGGGTAAAAAACACACTCTCCAAAGCCAAGAACACAGCATCCATGGGACCTGACAACATCCCAGGCTGCGTTCTACATGGACTACAGAACGAACTGGCACCCCACCTAAGTACCATGTTCAGTCATAGCCTCACCTCAGGCTTTGTGCCCACTGAATGGCACACAGCAACGGTTATCCCACTCCACAAAGGGGGAGCCGCCACGGACCCCGGGAACTACCGCCCATTAGCCTGACGAGCCTGGTCTGCAAGGCTATGGAAAATATGTATCATCATGGAACTTATAAACAATGATATTGGTAATCTCCAAACTCTGGACCCTACCCAGTTCGGGTTTGTAAAAAGCAGATCATGTCTCCTAAACCTAACAGACTTCTTTGAAGCTGTCACCAAAGACGTAGATGAGGGTAAGGTTGTACACACAGCCTATCTAGAACTCGCCAAGGTTTTCAACACCATCCCCCACTCTGGAATTATAGACAAACTTACTAAACTAGGTATAAATCCCTGTGTCACAAGATGGGTTGCCAACTGGCTCGCTGACAGAACCCACACTGTGAAAGTAGCAGACTCTAAATCCAACTTCAGACCAGTGACAAGTGGAGTACCACAGGGTTCAGTCCTAGGTCCTCTCCTGTTTGGTATCTACTTCTCTGAAGTACAGGCTAACACAGAAGGTCTTTGGCTAACAAAGTTCACAGATGACTGCAAACTAAGAGCCATAATCAAAACTCCTAATGATGAGGACATCCTACAAAAGGCCCTCACTGATATAGATGGCTGGTGTCAAAGCCATGGCCTCAAGCTCAATGCCAAAAAGTGCATTGTCATCCCTTTTGGTAAAAACTCTGTACCCATGAACTACCACATAGGTGGCAGTCTACTTAACATGGAAAGTGTGATAAGAGACCTTGGGACACAGGTGGACAGTAGTCTCTCCTTTGATAATCACATCGCCACAGTAGTCAGGCAATCCTTCTACGTGGCACACCTCATCACAAAAGGTTTCTCATCCAGGAAAAAAAGAGGTCATTGTTCCCCTCTACTCATCACTCATTAGACCCATTACAGAGTACAACACCCCTTTTGGTATGTACCTCACAAGACATCTACAACAACTGGAAAGGCCACAGAAATACCTCACAAAGAGGATTACCGGCCTCAAACAGATGCCCTACGCAGACCATCTGAAAAACTCCAGCTTTACTCCGTCGCATATCATCTACTCAGAGGTGATCTCTGCCTAACATACAAAGCTATGTCAAACCCAGAGCTGTTGGACATGCTCCACATAAAGAAATCTCTCCGAGCTACACTCTCTAAGGACATAAACCTTGTCACCACAATAAATAGAACATGCTGAAGGGATAGATTCCTGTCCCAGAGACTTCCCATACTCCGGAACAAACTACCTATCTATATCAGAAAAAACTCCTCATTAGCACTCTAAGAAAAATCTTGATGATTGGATGCAAGATAGGAAATTCACCACGGGGATTACTTCTGTGGCTCTGCTTGACAGGGGCACAAGACAATAATTTTCTTGGGTGGCAAAAGCCAGGGTACCGTTTGGCTAGGCTTATATATGCCCTAAGGCCAATAGCCTAGTACCCACCTATGAACCTATGCACCAACTGATATGCTAAGAACACATCTGTTATATTTAATTTCGAGTACCTTCCTTCTTGTTTGGGTTGAATTACAAGGAATGACCATTACATGGGAAGAAGCAGAAGAAATGTCTAAGCAGTGAGCTTGTGATTACTGACTTCCATGTGCAGCCAAGGCTCCCTGAGTCACAGTTAAGACAATAGTGCTTTCTAAAGGTGAGTACCAAAGGTCACATCATTACAGCATATATGTCTGCAATGCAGCTAGGTCTGCTTTTTCTTTCTTCCCTCTGAACCTGCTGGTTATGAAGTCATCACCATAGCTGCTATCATCCACTCATTCCCTTTTTTGTGGAGCAAGATCAGGGTTACAGGATAACTATTATCTAGGAAAGCATCAGAGGGTTTTCTTCAAGACTTATCTTCTCCTGTGTGTGCGCACTAATTGACAAGGTCTGAGGTTTGAAGCCTGCTTGGGGTATAAAAATACCTATGCAAAAATTTGTAATTGAATATCCT
This sequence comes from Protopterus annectens, assembly GCF_019279795.1. NCBI lineage: Eukaryota > Metazoa > Chordata > Ceratodontiformes > Protopteridae > Protopterus > Protopterus annectens. The sequence goes on from NC_056725.1 coordinate 61,930,917, forward strand.
AAACCTTCTGGACTTAGTTACATACTATGTGTGTGTGTGTGTGTGTGTATATATATATATATATATATATATATATATATATATATATATATATATATACACACACACACACACATATGTATATGTCCTCCCAGTGTTCTCTCTGAATTGCTTTTCCAGTCCCTCTTCCCATTTTCTAACCTTCTGTGATTGATTCTCATAGTTATCATGCAATATTTTACATTGTTTGTTTGTGTCTTTCAGCTTTTCCCAGTTAGGGGTCGCCACAGCGGAACTCCGGTCCGCTAATGATTGGCAGTAGATTTTTACGTGCTGGCTTGCCGGGCCTAACACACAACCTTCAATGAAGGAACGCCCATTTACAAATATCGCCACACAGAAGACGCTCTAACTGAGAATCGAACGGGCAACATCTAACTGTGAGGCAACAATGCTAGCGCAGCACCACCACCGCAGTATGCGATACTTTACATACACTACTAAATATCCATTTTTTTTAACAGCAGCTTCTGGTCTCAGTTTAACTAAAAACTTACCAGAGCAGGTCTTTCACTTAAAATTCCCTTTCTGTTTGCCTATACTGAGATATTAATCCATGGTAGGGAAGGCAGTCTTCTAGCCCGAAGTCCAAACATTTTCTTGCCCACATCCTACTCTGTTACCTTTTCCTCTGTAATTATTTGCTCCAAATACATTGATTCCTAAGCCAGTTTTCTTCAGTAAATTCCAGCCTCCTGTTATCTGTTTTCTGTACCATTATTTGCTGTCATCCCTACTGGCAAAATCTCCTTTTTCTGTACTGGCTTAGTTCTTAGAATTCTTCATGAATATAATATTCTGTATGGCTGTTATGATTATTCTCCTCAAGGGTCTGTATCCAAAATCCCACTCTCTTTACTACATGACCTTTCTCCCTGCTTCATCAAATATCCCTTTCCATTTTGAATTTTAACCTTTGGTTTGTGTTATACACATGAGCCTTAACGTTTTAGCTCTAAAATATCCCTTCAAATCAGGTAATCCTAAACCACCTTTTGCAATCTTCCCCTCTTAGATAAATTCTTTCAGTTCTAATAATCATCTACAACTTTTCCACCAGTTCATAGTTAATAAAAATATACCTAACCCATATATAAAACTAAAAGGACTAAAAACATTTTCACTGCTTGCATCTTACTATACATATTAATAAACAAGATCTTCCAGTTTCTCAGTTTTTATCATCTTTTTAGTGTCTTCTGAAATAGCCTTAGCTGCCATAACAGAAGCCTTTTTATTCCATATTCATAAATACTGCATCTTGTGTCCCCATAAATATGGATACTGATGAACCAGTTGTGTGCAGCTATATAATTTACAGCTACAGCGTTTGTTTTATCTTCACTAACTTTATACCCCCAAAAGACTTGAAACATTTTGAGAATATTCCACAACATTGAGATGTCCTTTTCCAGATTTATTAGCTACAAAATAATGTTAGCTGCAAATAAAGCCAACTTTTCTTGATTAACATACCAATTACATCCTAACATTTCTGAGCCCATTTAAATATAAAGCAGATAATAAAAGAGAAAGAAGCACCACTGCTTACTTCTTGTGTTCAAACACAACTTATCAGGGAGGAACCCAACTACTTTAATTTTTGCCTCCAATCCTTAATATATCCCCCTGATTTACCTTTTGTTGCATCAGGGAATGCAAATGTTTCCATTGCCCTACTCATAAAATTCCAGCTTCCTCTGTCAAATGCTTTCTCTGCATCAAGTCTGACCAACAAAAGTGGTATTTTCTTACATTCTGCTTCCCTCTGGATGATTTTTCTGTTATTGTTATCAAATGTTTGCCTCTCTGCCACAAAACCATATCAAGCCACATCTATCAATTTTGGCAACACTTTTATCATTCTTGTAGCTAGTGCAGACATAAACACTTTATAAAGGTATAAAATTGAATTTGTGCTATATGAAGCTGCATCGTCCTTAACAACTTGGTAATACAGCTTTCTCCCGAAATGTGCTTTCCCAACCCCCTCCTTTTAAAATACTGTTAAGCAAAATCTTCCAGACCTTTATCACTTTTTTCTGTCCTAATTCAAACTTCCACAGGAGTAACATCTGTTCCTGGAGACTTTCCTCAAGACTGATTATACATCACCATGTTTATTTCATCACCTCCTTTCGTAACTGCTAGTTGTTGAGCCAAATGCATCTCTAACCTTGGCATAATTAAGTATTCCATAAATATTTCCATGTGCGCTATTTATTTCCATATTTCTCTTCTTTATGCAAATTTCCATAACATTTCCAAAACATCTTTAATACCTCTACAGGATTCTCTCAATTTTTCTTGCTCTAGGCTCCATAAGTTTGGAACAACCCTTTCTATTTTCTGTTGCCCAAGTCATTTTGATACAAGCTTTTGTGCTCTGGAGTTATTAAAAAAAAACAATAGCTGCTTAACAGCAATCTTTCTAAACTTACACTTATTATCCAGGTTCTCCAATATTTTCCCTTTAGTAATCTGCATTTGTACATCTTCTTCTGTGAGATTCCCCTGCAATACTTTAACCTTTGTCAGCCCCTCTAAGTAATTCCTATTATTTCTTAACCCTAGTTCTTTCTATTTTATTTCTACCCCATTTTTAAACTCCATTTTCATTTTCTCCTACTCACTAGCTATAACTTCTGAAAAAATGTATATCATCCCTGATACCTTTCACATAATTTCCACAGTCTATTCCTTAAATTCCCCTAATTTTAACAGGTAAGTGGGAAAGTGTCTCTGTATCATTTTTACTTCATTAACCTGTATTTTTATTTTGTTTTTTCACTGCATGATCTGACATGGTTACTGGATGTGATTAGATTTTCAATTAAATTCAAATCTTCCAGTAAAACATCATTTCTGCCTAGTCCAGTTATTGGACCTTGGGGAATAATATGTAAATTCTGTCCAAGTTCCTACTACTGAATTCTCTTCTTCCATATAAAATATTTTTATAAATTTCTTCAGAAAATCTACCCTATTGTATTTTCCCTTTAATGTCCCCGATACATTCTCACCATTTCAAATCTAGTTCCAGTCCCCACCAATAAGTAATGTTCCCTTATGAAAGCTGATTATTTTTCCCATATTTTCCTAGCCTCCTAACAGCACTTTTAGACGAAATATAAATACATGCCAATACAATCCTCCTCACTTGCCCTTAATTGCCACAAGTCCACCATTGCTGTCTTTTACTTTTCTTTTCAATCACTATTGGGTTCCTTTAGCAATTAGTATAATAATCTCCCTTCTCTTTTGTCCCGGATATTCTGCTGAATATCCATCCTTAAAATCCATCCTTTGTCAAATTCACACGCTCATTTCTTTTCATATGTGCCTTACACAGCATTGCTATTTGCATTCACATTTCATAATACAATTCAATACTTTTCTTTTTGTCTATACCTGTAGGACCATTAATGTTACAAAATAATATGAATACCATAGCGATTAAGATAAAAAGCTATTGTTTTCACTTATTATACATGAGAGTTTTTTTTTATTTATATTTCCAACTTTTGAGTTACATGCACACACTAATATATGGCAGACTGACCTTTTATACAGTTTCTTCTCATCTTCATTTGGACCCGTGTCACTTTTTGAGTACTTTTTATTGTAACAAAAACCCTCAAACAAAACACTACATATATTTTAAGAACACCCCAACCCCTATTAACTTTGAACAAAAATTTAACACTATGTGCATCTTCAAAAAATGAAGATTAACCCTTCAGATTGAGACAACTGCCCTAAACCTACAGCTACACCTACAGGTATTACCGTCCTAACCTAAAATTAAGGCTACCCATGCTAAAGTGCATGCTACAGTCTGCATTCCCATTTACACTGGTTGCTGCCTTTTCATTTCTTATCTTTATTCACCTCCCAGATGTGAAAACAGCTTATATGCATTCAGAAAATGTTCACTGGTTATCTTTGAACAAAACTTAATTGTACACTATACTATTAAATGCATTAAAGTACTAAGGCTGCTATCTCTTACTCACTTCTCATAATTATAAACGTATGCACCTGCAGAGAGCTCAGCAATGAATATTTGTAAATTTCACTTAGAACAAAATGTACAACTGCCTTCAGCTGCAGGCTTCTTGACTCCCACTGAAATCCCACTGAACATTTGCTAATGGAAAAAAAAGCTTATATCTCTGCATATGTAAGAAACTTAGCATTTCATAAACTTTCATCATATTGTATTATTCAACCCTACTTGCTTACAAAAAAAAAATGTTTACAGTTTAAGCCAGAGGCATTAATCTAGGCATTCACCCATGTAAAAAAAATAACAGAAAATGCCTGAATTCTACATATAATATAACCAGTGCACATTCATACACCACCTCCACCCCAACAGCCCAAGATCACACAACATATTAACATTACACTTGCTTTTGTCCACCTTTCTTTTCTTGCTATACTGTACAGCATGTAGTTCTTACAACTTAAAAGTACTCGTTTGCTTTAATATTTTCAACACACACAACAGTCACTGAAAGACCCTACACACACACACACACACACACACACTAAAAATACCCCTGATTACACGCCATATTTCACAAATGTGATTGATACTTTGTCTCCCATTTAATCACTAATTTCATTGTTGTTGGTCCTCTTCCTGTTCATCTCAGTCTCCCAACACCAGACCATGTTTCAAATTCAATGTACTCCTGATTCTTCTACTCAGCTCCTGTGGTTTTCTCTCGTCTGTCCAGCATTTTTGTTTTGAACATTAGGAAAGGTTTCACTGGTAAAAACCTCTCTATGAGCTTTACTGTCACAGAAGCAGAGTTATTTTCTGTTTGCTGGTGCACTTTTTGTTGGAAAAATGTTTTTATTTCCACTGCATTTAAAAATGTATTTGATCCTTCAGGAAAAAAAAATATTCTGAAGACAGCTGCATAGAGCGGCTTGAATTTCACACCTGCCTCTTGACAGTACCTGACTGCTGGGATAAATGTGCTACTCATTCCTGGTATACAGTGATTATATTCCACAAACCTTCTGATGTCTACAATTTTTTTTATACGTTTCCCTTCTGCCACCGTTTTGATAGGATCAACTCTTTCTGCTGGAATGATAGCATCTTTATTAATACAGGTCTTGGCTTTCTTTTTCATGGCCCAGTTTGAAGCATACACTCAATGTGCCCTATATCAATTAACAAATCTTGCTGTGGAACAGCAGTCTTGTTGCTTATTTGTGATTTCATAAAATTAATGCAGAATGTTTCTTCCAGTTTTTCTGGTAAAACAAAGAATGTCAGGTTTTCTCAGCACTCTGTCTTCTTACTCTACCATTTTTTTTAAACGGCTCTTCTTAAGAAATGACATACTTACCGAGCCTTTTCTTCATTTCAACATCTGATTTTTTTTTTTTTTTGCAGTTTTATCAGTTTGTCTGAAAAGCTAGTTAAAGCTTCTTCTATTTTTCAATCCTTTTGAATTTAAATTGATATATTACTTGTGTTTCATTTATTTTAATAAACTCTGAGTACATTGGTGCATCTTATCGCAGCCACCACTGTATCTCACTTAGAGAACATGACTGGCTTGAACTCCCTCAACTTCTTCACCTGATGCCCACAAGTTGGTAAACCATCCTCTTAAAGTCCCATCTCTTCAAATCCTTCTCCAGCCCTACTGCTCCACTAGACCTCTACGCTCGAGCAGCAAAAACTACTTCTAGTGACAAAACCCAAGAACTCAGCGGGAGAAGCAGTATTCTCCTGCATCAAATCCAGATTATGGAGCAATCTCCCCCCATCTATAACCGCACTATCATCTTGCAATCACTTCAAGACTGCACTAAAAACTCACTTAAAAAGTCTCTGGTTATGCCCATGCACCAATCCAGACTAGTAACCTTCCTTTTACCTCCCCTCCCTTAGCCACCATTCATCACACTGTCTGACCATTGCATTCTTTCCTCTGTAGGCTCTGGCTCACTCTTTACCCTCCCCTTCCCTCCTCACTCAATTTCTCAAACCTGTTATAACATGCTTTATTACCTCACTTCATCTCAACCAACTGACTTACACCTAGCTTCCTCTCACTACCACTTATACTACTCAGTCTCCTCTCTTACTCCTCTCTCTTCCCCTTCCATCCCATTAGCCCTTCTAGCTTGTTCCACCTCCGTGTGGAGCTTCTGCTTTATATCTGTTTGAGTTTAGTGCAATATTTGTATACAAGATTTAGGTATATGTGTTTAGAACAGTATCTGTTTGAGCTTAGTACTATCTGTATATACATCCTACGTTTATTCCTAGCCTTTAGCTAAATATCGGTATATATGTTTCATACTGTATGTGTAACTGTTTGCTGCAGTATGTATTATTTGCTATTGTATGTATATTCTATTGTTCTTCATGTACTCTGCTGCTCATTTATTGTTCTATGGAGCTTTTCTCCCTGGGCCTCCACTGAAAAAAGACCTGTATCCAGTTGGAATTTTCCATTAAATAAAATAAATAATAATACATTTATTTTTTTCCCCTCTAAATTACTGGAAGTCACTTTTTGTACCAAAGCTGAAGCTTGAAATGCTTTTTGTTGAACAACTATAGGATTCCTCCCAGCCACTGTTTTTGCCTTCACCTTTTCTGATTGATTTTCTTTCAGATTCTCTAAATTTCCTCTTCTTCTTTGTTGGCTCCCAAGCAGTGTACTTAATAGCAAGTAACTGAATTTTACTCAAGCTGATAATACTGACTCTTTCTTCTTAAGTTTCTTTTTTCACACTAAAAGTGATGAAATTAAGCTGTTGATCACTGTACAGCTATCCTGGAAATCCCCACACTGCTGATACTGTTAAGTTACTACATGTCTTCCATGAGATGCACAATCCTCAGTGCTGAATGCAATTAAGTCAAAACAGGTCTTTATTTATTTCACAAAGATGTAGTACAGGACAGCACAACAACTCCTCGGCTGGAACAGAGCTCAATTTATTTGTCCGATGTAAAATACTCCACTGAGTTACTTCAATGACAAACACAAGACAACTTTTGAACAACGTATAAAACTTGATGAGTTAAGCGCTTTATGTGTGAATTATTTACATTTTTCTATATACCCAGACTGATCAAGTGGTTTTATGAATATGGGTAGTATTTAGCATTGAGTTATATGGAGCGCAATGTATTATGCTAACAATACATGTTTTGCACAATATGTTTTCAAGTTTTTAAGTTGATATCACTTTAAAAATTTAAATAAGCCAAAGGCGCCAAAACGATACCAGTATGTATAAAAGCAGCCAGATAAACGAATACTGTAGTTCTGATGAAGTCTGCATATTGTCAGATGAAAGCGCTTAACTCAAGTTTTATACGTTGTTCAAAAGTTGTCTTGTGTTTGTCATTGAAGTAACCCATTGGATACAGCACTTTTTTGTGATCCCTGTTCTCCATGAGTAATTCTAAATAGGAAAGTATGCCCAAGGCACAGATTCCTAAACTCGGCCACCAATTACTTAATGGGAAGAGGCTACGACTTTTCTGAGCTATGATATAGAACCGGAATTGCCTAGACATGATAAGGCCTTGCTGTGTCTAATTATGGTGGCTGCTAAAAAGCAAATACTAGAAAATGGAAATCAAAATCTAAATCAACTATATTAGAAGTGGTGAATATAGTAATAGAGATAAAACAACTGGAATTGAGATCTTTAGAAAAGGGGAGGAGCAAGTTACATAGGAAAAATGGGAATTGTGGGAAGAAAACATACAGTGGAGGAATGAGGTTTAAAAGCAGGCAGGACTTAAATAAGCATTTAATGTTTGACTGAAAATGATTGGGTAGATTATAAGTGATGTATAATGTCTTCAACTGGGAGTGTGTCAGTATGGTTTATGATGTGAAATGCTTGCAACTAGGATTGTGTCGGTGTGGATTATTTTCATTTATATAAATGTATGCTTATGTCATAAGTGATGGAATAATAAAGATGTTTCGTGCTTTAAAAAGGGGGGCAGGAAATTAACAATTTATGTTTTTTAGGTTATATGATATAATATGCGAACTATGATGTTTGCTAATGCGTTACTATAGTTTGATTACATTTGTATAAATGTAAATTTGCCTATGTCACAAGTGATAATTCAATAAAGTTGTGTTAAAAAATAATAAGAGTGAGCATAACAAAATTAAACTAAAAAAGAAAATATGTCATTCAGATGCTCAATGTCAGAACTACAAATGTTTCATAAAGTAAAAGATATTTGTGAAGCAATACTAGTGAAAAAGTACCATTACAGTAACTGATTATTTAAATAAAACACTCAAAACTATACAAAATGTGCTATATATTGCAGTACATAATGATGAGATGGGTAGTACTCATCTTAATGTCAACATTTAACTCTTTTCCCACCTTATGCTTCACCCTCCTCAGTAAATGCTGTTGTAGTGATTAAACAGAATAATGACCTCTCCCCAAAACTACATATTCCTTTCACACTAAATGGACGAGTAGATTCAATTCTGAAAATGTATGATATTTTTAAAGATGAATTTGGTTTACTATGGAGTATAAATGCTACGAGTCTGACCGGTAGTTTGACATTTTTAAGGGTAGCATTTTAGGATCTAAACATAGACCTTCCTCAAGTGTGTGAACGTGTGTTTCTGAATAAAAGATATAAACATAATACTGTAATCACAGCAACATTTTTGGCAGACAGACTTGTTACAGATGTATATTGCTTTCCAGATAAACAAAGTTGACTAAGTGCTACTGGATAATTTTTTTTTATTCAGTTGTCAAAATGAACAGTAGGAAGATTGTACTTGTCATGTTCTCTATCATGTTTATTCCCTTTCCTTCCCCTGATTAGAACAGCATTATTGAGGGAGATGAAAGCTAAGGAATCATTACTGCACGATTCAGTAAATTCATAGCTAATACACTCTCTTGTATCAGCATAACAATACTACAGGTATAAACAAAGTAGTGCTAAAAGCAATACAGATGCAACAAAACAATGCTATCAAATGCATCACACCACTTACACAATCAAGCAGAAAACATTAACAATTTCAATCTGAGATATATTTCAGTGAGGATAACTAGTACATGAAGTTTCATTTATTTTCATTTCTGGGGGAGTGTTCACATCGAAGTGATTTGTTCTCTTGTGTTAACATATTATATGTCAATTTTCTCCTTAATAACAGTGTCCTGTCAGTTACTATGAATTATTAGTTTAAGTAGCTTCTCTATTAACATCCTCTTTCCATTGGTTAGTGTTTCAAATGTATAATTACATTCTGCTTCATTAAGTTTAGGTGAAAATCACCGATTGCCATTTAAGTATTACCCAGTTAAGACTGACGCTCATTACTAAGGGCAAACCTGTTGAATTCACATTTCATTGAGTTTGCCCACTTCCTCAGAAAAGGCATGACACTGGAAGAGGTTTATATTGGTTTGAGGCACAGTGCGTAGAGCACTCCCAAAATGTTGTCGGTGGGGTGATGCAAAAACCTCCAAAAATAACACTTTCTGATGGAATTTACAGGGGGGGCAGACTTGATGAAATGGAATCTTGGATTGCCCTCAAAATTTAGGACTGAATCCTACTACTTACCACAGAAGTACCTTAGTAAAGAGCTGAATTAGTTCATGATACAAATATGCATAGCTGAGTCTGTTGTAGTACAATTTTGAGTTTTTCTGTTTTGCATACACCAGTCAAAATACATTTTGGTTAAAGACAGAAGTTTGACTATAAAAAAGCAGGTAAACTGAAGAAATTTAAGGTATGAAAAAGGTATTCTGAATGCCCTTTGCTGCTTGCAAGGCATTGGTTGAGCAGCAGGGTACTCAATGAAGGACTCATAAACCATCCAGCAAACAAAGCTGCAGCAATGTTTTCATTATTTTGGCACATATGGGAAAATAAGAATATTTCCAATACCGTCAAGGAGAAAAACAGAAAAATACATTTTAACATTTTTCATTTGAGTCTGTCCTTAACAGACACTCAACCTCAACTGGATATACAAAGGGGGTAATATAAATAGGCACTAACTTGTACAGTGGTGATTTCAAAGGACTGAAAAAATATTTTTGAATAAACCTTTTTTTTATCTTAACTCAATGTTCTATGTACTGCTAATGTCCCTACAGGACTATAAAGTTATTTTTTTAAGTTTTGTACTCTTATCATGGGATGATGGGAGGTGGTCATACTGACATGATTATGTTTTGCAGCTAAGCCTTCCCCTTTGTACAATGCACTCTATGATAAAACAAATGTTTCTCTCCTTCAAAGTGTTCTTCTCATTCATGTTGAATGGCAGTACTCCAAATGTTGCGTCTTTCGGCTTTTCCCGGTTAGGGGTCGCCACAGCGGAATTCCGGTCCGCTAATGATTGGTAGTTGATTTTTACGTGCCGAGTTACCAGCCCTGACGCACAACCTTCAACGAAGGTACACCCATTCACACATATCTCCACGCAGAAGACGCTCTAGCTGAGAGTCGAACTGGACAGCGTCTTACTGTGAGGCGACAATGCTACCGCAGCACCACCACCACATGAATGGCAGTACTCCAAATAACTCTCCTATTTCAGAACCACTGAACATATAGTCAGAAAGCCTTTCCCACTGACACTCTATGGTGTATGTTCTTGGACTTGATATTACACCTAGTGCAATGAGCACTTTGCTGTTCAGCTTACAGGTTTTGCAAAGTAATTAGCTACAGACAGTCCCCTCTTCAAGTCACACTGCTTTAATTCATAGTGATATCAGATTTTATGGGTCTCTATAGCTACCTGATGCAACTACACAGTAATGAATGGATATAATGTTACTAGAAATTCCAGCCTCAGCTGCTCAATGACACTCAACATTACCTAGTTGCAAATCCACAAAACTAATTTTTTTAAGGCTTTTGTGAGAATGAAACTAGGCAATTGTGAATACAGCTCAGACTCAGTACGTTTATGAAAGGGTAACAACATATAGCTTTGAATCTATAGATTAGTGATTCAAAATGGCTGGATACAGCTGCAATTATTTGAGAATTAAAGAAATTCCTGATCTAGGAACAAAGTCTCACTAAACAGAACTATGTCATACTGAAATAGAGTCACAGAAGCTGTACAACAGGAGAGAGGTGGTTAAGCTTGGAATGGAGATACTTACCTTATGTTCTTGCTTGGAAATGTTTTTTACTTGTCCTTTTAGCAAAGTGTGATATTTTTCCATTGTTCAGTTTTCTGGCTTTAATAATTATCTCCGAACATCAAACTTGCAAATATTTAGAAAAATATATTGGTGAAATCCTGTAGGCATTTTTCTTGTACTTCAAATATTTTTATAATGTAGACAAATTAATTATTTGGAAAAGTTATGCACAGCTTCTTTTACTACATTTGCTCTCAGTAGTACATGTACATGTTTTTAGTAACATGAGTAAAATGAAGAAAAGTGAATTAATTTATTTTCATATTGCTGCTTTTAAATATAATTAAATTTACAACACAAAATTATGAAATACCTTTGATGTTTTAAAAAAAAAAGATGACAGAAATAGGTGGAAAGTAATTGTGACCAAAAAGGGTCAGCTAGAGAGATGCCCTAGCTGAATGGACTGAGACGGAGGGTAGAATAGTGCTCAGGCAGATATGAGAGTACAAAATGTAGGACTGTCATGTTACTGTAGTTTTGATTATATATATTTAATAATAGACACATATACATTTACACACATACTTGCTACATTATATCATTTTTTTTTTTACTTTAGTTTGCTTACTAGGGCAGTACACTGATCACTACAGAGCATTTGCAAGCACAGCCCAAGTGAAAAGATTCAAAAGAAAATAAAACAAAACTCACAAATATAGTGTAATCACAGAAGGTAGACAATTCGATAGGCAATTGATAATATGCTCTACTCCTCTAATTAGAAAATCAAATGCAGATTACTTTTAGTAGTAAATATGAGGGGGAAGCAGCAGCTGAGCACACAGGATCAAAGTAAAAATGATACAGGAGAGGACAGAGTTAGGTTATGTGTCCCATGGAAAAGCATTTGCTGTCAGATTTTTGATGAAGGTATCCTTTGAGCTGAGTTCTGAAGGTGGGGAAAGAGAAGACTTCTTTAAGGTGAAGGGGCAGAGATTGCAAGAGTTTGAATGGAACAATGGAGAAAGAATGGTTAGTACAGTGTAGTTTTGGATGTCTGGAGTAAGGGAGTTAATTAGGAGAGGTTGCGGAGGTTGTAGGGGGTGGTTTTACTATGGAGTTTGGCTGCAAGAGGTGGAAAGGCACCTAGTTGAAGTACTTTTGAATACAAGAGACCCTAGGAGTAGCTCAACTCTGCAGAAGACTGGTAGCCATTTGACCTTGGACATGATGATGTAGTGGTGTTCCTTAGGGGGGAACTGGAAATAAATCTGCAGATTTTGTTTTCAATGGACTGTAGAGTGAATGATTTTTTTTTGCTATGATAGGAAGTCCATATTCGATTTGAGCAAGGAGGACTCCTTTGCTTATTGCAGCTTTAGCCGGTTTGAAGAGAAAGAAAGATATTTTCCAGGACCAGAATTAAACAGAACTGATCCTTTTCTTGGTGTTGTCAACGTCGCTTTGGAAGTTAAGTGACTGGCCTAGCCATCGACCTACATATTTAAAGGATGTGTTTTTTTCTATTGGGAAACCATTGAGATGTGTGATTTTGAGATTTTTTGGAAGTGCTTTTCAGCTTTTGTGAGGTTCTAAATATCATACTTTTTGTTTTACAGGAATTTAGTAGTAGTTTATGGTTGTTTAGCCATGAATGAACTGAATGAAGGTCAGAGTGATGCTGGGTTTGAACAGCTGAATGTGAGGGACTGGATCAAAGAAATGATCAGCATAAAGAGTAATAGGAAGATAATGCAGATCATGGGGCAGCTTGTTAGTAAAGACTGAAAACAAGACAGGGGTGAGTATGGATCCCTGAGGCACTCCTGTGGTAAGGGGTACTGGCAGTGGTAGGGATGGGTCTAAACTGACTCTGAAATACCTATTGATTAGGGAATGTTGGAACCAGGTGACAGTGTTGGGGCTAACCCAGATTTCTTGGAGGGAGTGAAGGAGCAGGGAGTGATGAATTAGATCAAAAGCTTTGGGAAGGTCAATAAAAAGAGAGCTCCTGAAAGGTTTCCCTTATCCATGTTGACAAGGATCTCATCTGTAAGTGATCATAGTTCTGTCATTCCGGTCTGGTTAATCCAGAATCCAAACTGCTTAATTTTGAGAAGGTGTTACTGCTGGATGTAGGTGGACAGTTGGTTGTAAAGTAGTTTTTCAAGTATTTTTCGAAGTGTAGGGAGGAGGGCAATAGGGCAGAACTGGGAGGTGTAATCCTGGCTGAGGCTGTCTTGGAAGGGAATTAACCAAAGGAGTTTTCCATGTCTGGCATTATATTTCATATTAAGCAGAGGTTATAAATATGTAGAAGAGGTGCTGACAAGGAAGTATTTGCAGAGTGTTATAAACCAAGGGAGTATGTTGTCTGTACCAGGGGCATCTCTGGCAGTGGAACAAGTTTTTGTATGTAATTTTCTTAAAATTCTAGAAGAGAGGGATAAAAGGAGGGAGCCAGGTGAGCTCAGGTAGAGGCTGCAATACTAGGGAGGTGGCTGAATTCTTTGAGAAAATCAGAGACTGAGAATTGGTTGATGATAGGACAGGAGGTGGTATCAGTGGATTTACAGCCTGTGAGAAGATTTATTTCCTGCCAAACCCGCTTGGGTTTGTTTAGATGTGCAAATTGCTTGACTTTGTAGTAGTTGGATTTGTGCCTGTGTATGACTTGCTTAGCTAGATTACACAGAGAAGTAAAGGCAGTATGATTTTCTGGTGATGGATTTAGTCTCCATGTAGACTACGCATTGTCCTGAAGTTTGAGGACAGCTTTCAGTTTGCTGGATAGCCGGGTATATATTAGCACCTTTTTTTCACTTTGAGTGTAGAATTTTGAAATAACCTTAATTATTAGTTTGAATCATGATCTTTTTTCTTAGCCTTCAACATGATGAATGTCAAACCCTCTACTCTGTAAACATGTATCTAGGAGTAGTGTATTGTTTTCTAAACTTTGTAGTCAAGTTATTGATGCTAATCTCTAGCATCCATGTATTTTTTATTAGCTTCATGGAGCTTATCTCCCTGGGCCTCTACTGAAAATGGACATGTATCCAGTTGGACTAGTCCAGTCAACAAATGTAAAATAAAAAAAAAAATAAACATTTTGTTGTATTTAAAAAGGTGTTGTGTGAGAGGGCAGAATTTGTCTTGAAGTTGAAGGAGGGTATGTGTCAGAGCAGTTGCAGCGAAGTTGGAGTTCTGTGAGTAGTTAATGCAATTCCTTTGACATATTATACTTCATGTTTCAGCTATATTTTTCATTGCTGTATATTTAACAGCTGTGATCATGATTTTGATATATTTTTCTGTATTTATTGTAGCTTTTATTGGAGCTTTTCTCCTAAGACACCTTGTGAAACAGGCTTCTTCCAGTAGGGATAAACCAGACAGGGAAATACATGTATGCTAAATGGGCTCCCTATCAGATGATCGAAATGACGTTTCCGCAAATACGAAAGATCGACACGTACTGCACGAACTACGCAAACGCCAAATGTCCAAAATAGCGAAATCCGAAATGTTGAAGTGTTTTGATTGGCCCATCTGCAGTATACCTCCGTAAGGTACGTGCGCGATAGGTATGGACCTTAGGGTAGGGTGCGGGTTAAGGTAAGTGTATAGACAGGTAATGTATGTAAGATTTCATGTAGTGTTAGAAGTAGGGTTTTGTTAAATGTATTTATGTGTATTATTTATTTTGTTAGGGTATATCTCCGTAGGGGAAGTGTGCAGTAGTTACGGACCTTAGGGTTAGGGAGGGGTTAAGGATAGTGCATAGATAGTTGTGTATGTGGGGTTTAGTGTAGGGTTAGAAGTTGGGTTTTGGTGCTTTACTTTAGGGTTAGGAGTAGGGTTTGGTAAGTGTATGTATGTGGTTTATTTATTTTGTTTGGGTAGGTAGTATGTAGCGGGTGGTGGGGTTGGCCGACTATGACCCTTCGATGTTTTAAATTTCGTGGTTTAGTGAGTTCGGTCTATTAGTGGTTCGATTAATACGTGTCGATCTTTTGGTATTCGCTGAAATGGATTTTCACGGAACTGATATTGACCCTGCTAAATGTGTGTGTTGTTTGTGTGTATGTGCACTACTGCATGTGCATGATGGTAACTAAAAATTTTATACGTCTTTACTGCATTCAACTGCTTAGTGTAGTTTTACAAAAAACAGACACTAGAGAAGAATTTCTTAAAGGTTACAGTAGCTCAGATGGTGCATCTGGAAGTAGAAGAACCTGCTTGGGCTTGGGCTGATGATTGGGACAGTGAGCAGGTTGTTGATTCTCTGGGCTAGTAAAAAGAAAAGGCATCATCCTCTCTAGCTTTCATCATAGCTAGCAGCCCACTGCAAAAATTATATTGAAGTCAGGGATCTGGGCACTTGGGTTGATAAATCCCACAGTTTTTGCCACCATGTAGCATTAGCAGTTAGGAAATCCTAGCACATTGACATCTAAATGGATCTCATCCAGGTCAAAAGAAATTATCTACCCTGGGTCTATATCAAATGCTCAAAGAGGAGCTGCAGCGAACACCTCTTCATCGACATATACACAGCGAATGCACAAAACCATGAAAGCTGACATCAGCGATTTCTTTCCCTAGGAAAGAAATCACTTGGCCATCCCTGTAAGTTTGCCATTTTCCCCACTGTTGTGCAATTTCGGAGTTGGTATATTTAGTTTGGGGGTGGGGGGCACATCCCCCACGTTGGGGGGGGGTGTAGGGCAAAGCCCCCCACTTTATGTTTGTAATGATGTGTTTATGTTTTGAGGCAAGCGATTTCTTTCCCAGGGAAAGAAATCGCTGATGTCAGAGTTTGCGGTTTTGTGTGTTTGCTGTATATGTGTCGATGAAGAGGCGTTTGGTGCAATGCCTCTTCGGTTTTATGATACAAACCCACCTACCATATGTACTCTTCTCTTATTAGACCAAATATAGAATACAATGCCCCTTTCGCTATGACAGCAAGCAAGGGCCCAGTGTTTCCTAACAAAAAGATTACTTCTCTAAAAACCCCTAATTAGTAAAAATAGGTTTAAAGCACTATCTATAAACTTCATTTCCTTAGACACTAAAGTGGAGATCTGTGTCTTAAATGCTGTTCCATTAAGGACCCAACCATCACTGATGACTTACATCTCCACAAACAAACAGCTCTACCAACACTAGATCTAAAGATTTGAATCTCCAGCAACATATAAACAAAACACTCTGGAGAGATATATTTAATAGGGTCTACTTCATTTGCCCGAACTTCCAATTGCCCAACACCCATTTGCCCGACCCCATTTGACCAACACTTCATTTGTCTGACACTTCATTTGACCGACAAGTATTATTGACAAGAAAATGGGATATGCCCCCTTCCCCACTGTAGTGCGACCCTGGAGTTAGAATATATAGTTGGGGGGTGGGGGGCATAGCCCCCTACAATGGGGGGGTGCGAAGCCCCCCACTTACTTTTGTTTTACTAAGCAATATTAAAGCAAAACTAAACTATATATTCTAACTCCAGGGTCGCACTACAGTGGGGAAGGGGGCATATCCCATTTTCTTGCCAATAATACCTGTCGGTCAAATGAAATTTTGGTCATTTGGTCTCGGGCAAATGGAAGTTCAGGCAAATGAAGTAGACCCATTTAATAATCAGTCTTCACCTATTTTTGGAAATTACTTTTCTTCAAGACCAACGTCTAATGATTGGATGGCCATTTGCAAAGTCATCCCAGGCCTGACCTTTTTTGCCATTTTAGAAGCGAGTGGGTGCTGGTAAGGTACAAATTGTCTTACAACTTTCTCATAGGTTCACAGGCAAGTATTAGGCTATGAGCCCTTGCGGGCCATTTTAAGCCTAGCCAATTTCAATTTTTGTGCTCAAAATAACCTATCCCATCTGGTTATAGACTGACCTTACCCACCCCATAGGAAATAATTATATAGTATCCCTAAATAGAATAGCTGGAATCCTGTCATACATAATTTGAGAGGACCCATGCATGGGATAAGGCATTTAGGAACTGTGTCCATTAATTGTACATGGGGCAGTCCTGGGGCAAATGTCCTGTTTCCCATCCATAGATAAAAGATGCACTTGAAAATGGGCAGGGCTGAACTTTGTTTTATGTGGTTGGGGAAGTCTGTCCCATAGTATGGTACTAGGCTATCGGACCTAGGGCCTATACAAGCCTAGCCATAAAAATTCCCTGGCTATTTCTTCCCACAGTATTTACTTCCCTGGACCCCTGTCTAGCAGGGGGACTGACATGATCCCCGCGGTGAATTTCCTATCTCCCATCCAATCGTCAAGGTTCCTTTTGAAGAGGGTCAAAGAGGCACTCTGCTTCACATGTATGGGCAGTCTATTCCAGAGTCTGGGGAGTCTCTGGGTCAGGAAACTATCCCTCCAGCATGATTTGTTCATTGTGATGACAAGGTTTAGATCCCTGGTGCATGTGTCTCTG
Source organism: Protopterus annectens (assembly GCF_019279795.1). Classification (NCBI taxonomy): domain Eukaryota; kingdom Metazoa; phylum Chordata; order Ceratodontiformes; family Protopteridae; genus Protopterus; species Protopterus annectens. Next base: position 61,948,598 of record NC_056725.1, read on the forward strand.
AGGGATTGGGATTTCTTTAAGTGTAGCATGTCCAACAGCTCTGGGTTTGGCATGGCCTTGTATGTTAAGCAGAGATCGCCTCTGAGTAGACGATAGGTGGAGTTGTATTAGACTGTCGGCATACGGCATCTGCTTTAGGCCTGTGATTCTTTTAGTGAGGTATTTCTGCGGCCTTTCCAGTTGTTGCAGATGTCTTGAGAGGTACATACAAAATGGGGCATTGTATTCTATAATGGGTCTAATGAAGGATGAGTACAGTGGGACAATGACCTCCTTTTTTCTGGATGAAAAGCTCTTAGTGATGAGGTGTGCCACATAGAAGGATTTCCTGACTGTTGTGGCGATGTGGTTATTGAAGTTGAAACCACTGTCCACCTGTGTCCCTAAGTCTCTTATCACAATTTCGGTGTTTAGTGTACTACCACCTATGTGGTAATTCATGGGTGTATGTTTTTTCCCAAAGGAGATAACTACATATTTCTTGGCATTGAGCTGGAGCCCATGGCCCTGGCACCAAGCATCTGTTTCTGTTAAGCCCCTTTTGTAGAATATCCACATCATTTAGGGATTCAGTAATGGCTCCCAGTTTACAGTCATCTGCGAACTTTGTTAGCCGGAGTCCCTTAGTGATGGGCCTGTACTTCAGAGAAGTAGATGCCAAACAAGAGCGGTCCCAGGACTGAACCCTGAGGTACTCCACTTGTCACTTGTCTGGAGCTGGAGTCTGTTACTTTTACAGTGTGGGTTCGGTCAGTAAGCCAGTTGGCAATCCATCAAGTGATGCAGGAATTAATGCCCAGCTTAGTAAGTTTATTTATGATTCCAGGGTGGGGGATGGTGTCAAAGGCCTTGGCAAGGTCCAGATAGGCTGTGTGGACCACCTTACCCTTGTCCATGGCTCTGGAGACTGATTCGAAGAAGTCAATCAGGTTCAGGTGACAAGATTGGCCCTTCACGAACCCAAACTGGGTGGGGTCCAGTGTTTGAAGGTTGCCAATGTCTTTGTTTATAAGTTCCATGATAATACGTTATATGGCCTTGCAGATCAGGCTCATCAGACTGATGGGGCGGTAGTTCCTGGGAACCAAGGTGGATCCCCCCTTGTGGAGTGGGATAACTGTAGCTGTGCGCCATTCAGTGGGCACGAAGCCTGAGGTGAGGCTATGATGAAACATGACACTTAGGTGAGGTGCCATTTCATTTTGTAGTTCATGTAGTACACAGCCTAGGATGCCGTCTGGTCCCATGGATGCTGTATTCTTAGCTTTGGAGAGTGTGTTTTTTACCTGTGTGGCCATTACCAGAATTTGGCAACCTTTCGGTATTGAGACAAGCCCTTTAGGGGGTGACAGGGGGGTGAAGTTTGCACTGAATCGATCTGTCAGGATATTGGCAATATCCTTGGGATCAGTATATTTAATGCCATTCTGCTGTAGCTCACAGCAGATATGAGCATTGCCATTTAGATTCTTGGCATAGCTATAGAATGCCTTGTGGTTGTCTTTGTAATCTTTTGGCAGTTTTATTTTTGTAACTAGCTTTGGAGGATTTTATGAGGGATCTCAGTTTCTTACTGAGGCTGGTAAGGGAGTTTTTTGCATCCTGGGATTTTCCTCTTTTCTGCAACAGTTTCTTCCTTTTGTTGTAAAGTTTGTTTATGGCAAGGGACCACCAGATTGGCTTCCTTTGTTTGGAGGAGAGCATCTTGGTTCTATTGAGGATTGCACGATTCATGCACGAGTGGATGTGCTCGTACAGTGCCTTATTGTAGGAGTCAGTAGTCGAACTTTCAGTTCCCATCTGCATGGGTGTCATGAAATTTGTTACTTCTGACTTGAGTAGCATGAAGTTGGCTTTGGAGAAGTTTTTTACGGAGGTTTCCTTACTGGGGGGTGGGGGTAGGATGTGGATTTCAATGGTGATTAGCTTATGGTCAGACCTGACCAACGAGGGGGTGACCATAGGCGTGGAGCTTTGATTTCACATGTTGGTAATGACCAGGTCTAGGATATTGGAGCCCCTGGTGGGACTAAGGATTAGCTGATCCAGGGCATTGGAATTTATGAATTCCAAGAACCGCTGGGCAAAGGTGTTGGTACACGAGTAGTTTTCCCAGTTAATGGCTGGGTAGTTAAAATCGCCCAGTGTTAGGGTGCTTGGTTGTATCTTAATATTTTCCAGTATGTTTAGAAAGGTGTACTGAGAATCTTGGGGCATGGTGGGGGATCTGTAGCAAGCTACAATATGGATTGCAGTCTTACCTAATGTTAGTTGCACCTGGAGAATTTCAGACGCATTGTGTTGGGTAACTAGCCTGGTGTTGTGAATATCCTTAGTGAATATGGACACTCCTCCACCTTTAGTGTTTCGGTCCAGTCTGGTGGTCAAAAAGTGTGTTAAGAGTTGTAGCCTGGTATTGCAGGCGTGCTTTCTGGAGCCTTGACCCAGGTCTCAGTTACTGCACAGATATTGATGTTCTCCATTTTTAGGAGTGCCTCGAGAGAGAGTGCATTTTGAGGTTTAGACTTCTAGCATTGAGTAGCATTACCTTCAAATTTTGGATGCTTGTACCTGTTATGGTAGTGGTTTTGTCCTTTGAACTTTGCCTAAAAAAAGGCACTATAGGAATGGCAAGAGCCTTAGCCAATAACCTGAATCCCAGGGGGCGACAGATGCAGGCCATCTCTGGCAAAGCATCAAGGTCTGTCGATCATGTCGTCCCAGGCAGACAGATACTGGATCCCCTTTGAATGACACCAGAAGCTTAGCTAATTTTTGAAGTCAGTCATTTTGATCTTATACTGTGGTATCATTCTGGAAGAAGGCAGGATGTGCTAGGGTCATACTTGCCTGAGCCACATGATCCGAGAGCTCTTCCATGTCTCTTTTCATGTAGTCCAGGGAGGTACATCTCAAGTCATTCACTCCAACATGGACAATGACAAAGTCATATTTGTACTTGTTGTGGAGTGACATGAGTGCATACATTATGTGGCGGATCCTGGCACCTGACAGGCAGCTGACTGTAATTTTCTCCTTGTTCAGCCAGGTGAGTGGGACATCAGTGTGCCTGACTATAGAGTCACCTATGACTAAAGTGTTGGGTACATTGTCTTGCCTTAGGGGCTATTGTTGGGTGGCACACTGGTTGTGACTGGTGTTTGTTTGCGTTACAGCTTTGGAGGTCCTTGCTGCTTGGGCAGGTTGCTGTTAAGGGCCTCCACATATGTGGGTTTAGTGTTGCTATGTGTGGGTGTTGGTGTTGTGGGTTTAGAAGGGCTATGTGTTGCTTGAGGTGTAGTGTGGGTGTTACCCTTCTCCTCTTGACTGTCTAGCACAATCTTGGGTGGAGAGAGCTTTGCTTCCAGTTTGGTTATGTAAGTGCATCTCTTGCAGGTTGTAGTGTTGGCTGCATTGCCCCAGTATGTCCAGATTCACCAGGTGGACAGGAAAAATCACCGGAAGCTGACCCTTGGACACGCCTGCTTTGGTGTTTTTTTTTTTTGTAAAGTAAAAGAGCTGTTTTCCCTTACCTTAGCAAGGTACTTTGCAATTATAGGCTGTTTAGTGCCTATGATTAATTTCTCCTTATTAACAAGGAGAGATGAGTGCTTGTATCAGTTTAAGACTTCCTAGCGCTTTCCAGCAGGTTTTAAAGCAAGTGCTAGTCACAGGGATGCTTAAAGGTAAGATGAAAAAAATGGTTTATCCTAAACACTGCAGTGTGCACTAGAGGAGTTAGATGTGAAAGTAGTTAACTTAAGTTTTAGTGGAGAGTCACTATTTTTAAAACAGCAAGACAGATTGAAAGGGGGTGGTCACTTTTGTATTCTGGTACTATGTAATACAGTAGGATGGCCAATAAATTTAGTTGAAGGGGAGTGATTTCACAAAATGATAATTTTGTGCCTACTCACACAAGCCAGTACAAACAGATTTCTGGAAAATATACTTGTCCCTCCAAACCATTCTGTTGATGTTACAGAAGAGGTTTAGATCCCAGGACTGAGTATTTCTGATGCCATCTGACTTGCTGATGTGCAGCAAATCCATCAGTAATGGGTCACAGGATGCCTTGTATGCCAGACATGGGTCACCTCTTAGCATTCTGTAAGATACAGAGTATAGTGACAGGGCTTTGACTCAGCCCATGTAGGGCATGTTGTTTAGGTCTTGTATTCTTTTAGCAAGGACTCTCTGTGGGCATTCCACTTGTTGCATGTGTGTCTGGACAGATATATGCCAAAGGGGGCATTATACTGAATGACTGGCCTATTGAGGGCTGAGTAAAGGGGGACAATGACATCCCTAGATCTAGACACAATTCCTTGGTTTACAAGCTGTACAATATAGGACTTTCTTACAATAGACATGTGTTGGTTAAAAGTTAGGTCACTGTCCACGTAAGTTATTAAATCACAAACTGGGTCATCTCTTAGGGGCATATTGTCAATGTGGTAGTTCCCTGGGGTAGATCACTTCCCAAAGGATACAATAATGGAATTTTAGCATTTAGTTTCAGACCATGATTTTGACACCAGTTATTTATTTGAGACAAACCTTCCTGCAGGATGGCCAGGTCATTTAGGGATTCAATGATTGCTTCTAATTTGCAGTCATCTGCAAATATAGTCAGCCATAGCCCTTTGGTATTGACTTTTACTTACATTTCCTATTATACTAAATATAAAAGGCACAGAACCTTACATAACTGTTCAGACAATAGTTTTCTGAGAAACAGATTAGGATCCAAGAGGTTAAGACAGGAATGGAGCTACTTTGAATTTAGATCTATGAGCTGAAAGATATTGGGAAGAAAATGACAAAGTAAAAAAATAAAAATGTAAAAAATCTGATGACAGTGAGCTGTTTTGAACATAGAGTACAAGTCATGAAGTATAAATGAGATTGCCAGAGTACTAAAGCACTGACTGTGCCAACAAGCCTGAGTTCAATTCATGGCTCAGGTGCCTATTACAACTGGCTTGGAGTGGTAAAGGAATAAAGAGGTTCCTCCTGCTTGCCTTTCTCAGGGGGAAAAAGCCTGATGTGCTGGTGGAAGGGAGGCCTATTTATCATCATCTCAGTGGAGACCAGGTCCTGGAAAGCTCAACTGAGCTGGTCATGTAGGATGGCACTGGAGGCATCATTGTCCTAGAACTACGAGTGGGTACATTCCAAATATCACATTTCCACCTAGTCTCTAAGCAGTCACTTTGGTATTCAAGGGTTTGCACAACAATCTACTAAAGCACCAGCCTTTTTAACAGCAGTAGTGGCTTCCAGCTTGCCTACCTCCAATGTGAACCAGAGTCACTGCCAACAGAGATGGGACACTGGTAGCCTTTGGTTGGATGTGTTAAACACCTAGACTCACCACTGCAGACTATTGGGAAGGTGGGATAGTCTTAGGAAAGCCACAATGCAGAGGTGCTTGCATAAATCAAATGTAACATACAGACAGAAGGGGAAAAAAGTGTAGACGGCTTCATAGGTATATACCATGCTAACAATGGCTCGGACCTTTATAAGCCTAGACATGCATCCCGAGTGTATCCCATGGGCTATTTTGCCTTGCAGGTTATTCTAAGCGGTATATGTCAGTTATGATATGCTTTAGCGGCTGCCTCTGTCCATCAGAGACTTAAGTGTCAGACCTGTGATGAATTTCTGAGTTCCCATCCACTGGTCTAGGTTACACCTGTAGAGGGTTAGGGAAGGGTTCTGCTTCACATGGATGGGAAGCCTATTCCAGAAAATGGCAGTTCTCTGAGATATACACCTGTCCCTCCAATATGTCCCATTTAAATCACAAGTGAACTTTAAACCCTTTGATCCAGTAGTTCTGATGCTGCTCATTTTACAGATATACAAAAGGTCCATCAGGGCGAGATGCAATAAACAGAGTGCAGACATAGGACTTTAAGGAGATCTGCACAGGGCATTGTGTTTAAGCCCTGTGCTCTTTGTGTGAGGAACCTCTGTGAATGTTGACGTTGTTGCACCTGCTTAGCCAGTTACATACCACAGGTAGCGTTAGACTCAATGATGGGTCTGATGAGAGCTGTGTACAGAAGCACAAGGACTTCTCTAGGCCTGCATTTTATGCCAAGCCATGCCAGGCCCTTACTTATAAGCTGAATGACATTATTACCTTAGACACATCTTGGTTGAAGCCAGGTTGCTATCTACATGATTTCCTAAATATTTGATTACTGTGTCTACTTTTAGGGGGTGTTTTATTGATAAGGTAGTTTCCTCGGGTACCCAACTTCCCAAAGGACAATATTATGCCTTTCTAGGCAGTGAGTTTTAAGCTCTGGCAAGAGTTATTTCGGTGTTAGACCCTCCCATATAATGTTAGTATCGTGGAAGGTTTCTATGGATGCCCCCAACTTGAATCATCTGAAAACTTGGCAAGCCAGAGGCCCTTGACATTGCCCTTGGCTTCCGAGAGATAGATTCCAAATAGGATTGGATCCAGCACAGAGACCTGGCTGCACTGGTGAATGGCTTTTTGAAGGTGGTCTCTCCAGTCCTAACCTTCTGGGTCCTATCTGTGAGCCAGCTGGCTATCCAGCAGGTTACATAGGGGTTTATGTCTAATTTCAGAAGTTTGTTTGCATCAAATGCCTTAGCAAGGCCAAGGTAGGAAGTATGCATCATTTTGCCCTGATCCATTGCTTTTCATGACCTTCTCTAAGAAGTCCACAAGGTTCATTAGGCATGACCTGACTCTGATGAAACCAAACAGGGTTGGGTCCAGTGTCTGAAGGTTTCCTATGACACTGTTAATCATTTCAATGGTAATTATTTCCATGGATTTGCCTTTAAGACTAGTAAGACTAATGGGTCTGTAGTTGCTGGGATCCACTGATGGTCCACCCTTGGGCAGAGGGTATTTATTTATGTAACAAACAGCCTTTCCAGAAGCTGTGGCTGAATAGTGACTCCAGTGGTCCTGATAGGTCATATTACAGGCTATTTAGGAGGTACACTGGGATATTACTGGGGCCAATACAGGCTGTATTTATAGCCTTATTAAGCACCTTTAAGACCTGTGGACAGGTTATGTTAGATGGTATTTCCTGTGTGTGTGTGTGGGGGGGGGGTTGGGGGATAACAGGGGGTGTAAAGTTGGAGATGAATTTCTATACCCAGAAGACTTGCTACATGAACATGGCTCCATCTATCAGCAGTTTAGAAAACGGTTGTGTGCTACCTTTGAAGTTTTAGACATAGCTAAAGAAGACCTTATATTTGTTGTTGGCCTGGAATGTTCTCTGTACCTCAACATTTGCTTTGTTGGAATTAATTAGTTCTTTTAGCTGTCTACTCAGTTTGATGAGGCAATTTTTATAGCTTTTGGTGTTGAACTTCCTAATTTTACACTTTTTTCTTTTATTCTACAAACTATTTCATTTTGGATTCCACTGGGGTGTTTGTTTTTTAAGTTAGTTTTGGGCTTACTTTTGGCAGGCACACCATTTTGTAGAATACGCAGCAGCTGCTCTTAGCATTGTGTAAAATATTGTGAAATGTTTTGAAAAAGACCTCTAAAATGAAATCATAGCTGGCTTAATGTTGTGTAAAGACAGGATTTTGCTTAGATAGCCTGAAACTTTTTTTGAGTACTGCCAAACTAAAATTCCCCTGTAATGAGATGCATAAAAAAAGTGTTCAGTATTCAGAGGTGGCAGGTCCCCAAAGGGTGGGTAAGTATTAACAACTGCTATGAAAAGCTATCATCTACATCTACAGTACACTAGAAAACATGAAGGAAAAACATAAAAACATGGATAGTAACCGATGACTATATTAGCTGACAATGAAGTAAAAGTGACTTGTCTTTGGTTGCTAGGCCAGTATTTACAACACAGTTACATGAAATACACTGTGGGCATTTTATTCTGATAGATGGAACTGTAAAAGCAGAGAAAAGTGCATCTGCATTTTATATAGAAATATGATTTTTTTAATATGATCAGCATTTGGAGTTAATTCTCAATGCTTGCACATTAATACTTTATAAGTATTAACATTTTGGAAGGTAGAGCTACACAAAACAAATATAAAAATATCCCAGCTTAAGAAAATGATTACAGTAATGTTTACCAGTGATGGGGTGTGCAAAAGGGAACCTACTAAAATGTTGCCCGAAGCTACTACTAACAATGTAGAATTGATTGAAAGACATAAAATACAATTAATGAATTACTGAGGAGTTTCCATAGCTGCAAGCTTTGAAGTATGAGGTGAGCTCAGTCAGTAGTTTTGTGTGCTCTAGACTCAGAACAGATGGGTTCTGGGAAAATAATGCTGGAATCAAATATACTGAATCAGCAGTTGGTGCTGCACCTGGAGCTAAACTATCTGTTGAAGTAAATCAAGTAAAAAAAAATGATAAATGTCTTCCCATTGATATACCGTAGTCCAGAAATCTCACTATCAACTTGTCTTTGAAACTGAATGATAAACATATCGTTCAAACTCTGCTTTACACTACGGACTAACAGACGTATAATCAGGAATCTAGCAAACTGTATTGCTGATGGAAGGGTAGACTGCCTTTATTGCATGTTATTTGAAGCTGAACCAAGGTGTGAAAAGGCCTGCCTAGGAAACAAAATGGAGGAAAAAGCCTGGTACGTGACCAAGAGAAGGTACCAGTGTGCCTTTTAAAGGAGTGAAGCACATGAAAATGATGGAGTAGTTCCTGAGTAAAAGGTACAAGTAAGAAAATCTCTAAAAAGATTAATATTACAGACCTTAGCACAAACAAAGAGGCCCAATTGTTCACTTCAGTAATCAATTTCCGTAGTCTTGTATTATGACTGTGCACAGTACTGTGACCTATGATGTACAAAGAAATGGGAGGATTCTTTTGGGGGAACAAAGGAGAATGTGAAAAACCTCCTTACCACCACCTAGTCAGACTATCCATGTGCAACAAAGTACTATCCTGAGGTCTGCGAGAAAAGTAAATTAACTTCTCTTTCACTTGTTTTGCCTTTAAGGATCCAACAAAACCAATAAGTATCCACAAACTGCCACTCCTGTTGAACTGGCCAATTATAAATTATACAAACTGACTTATTTGGCATTTGAAACTCAAGACAAATGTTTAATTTATACATTAAAAAAAAACAAGTAACCAAGATGGGCATGTTGTTTAACAAGATAGCTATCACAGTAGCATTAAAAAGCAAGAAGAAGCTGAAAACTAAATGCAGTCCTGAAGATGCTTCTATGGATACCTATAGCTGGACTGCAAACCCATGCCAAGGATATGTGTTCTCGCAGTTTGAGGACCTGCTCAGCTCCATGGCACAGAGGGTTAAAGTCCTGACTCTGTTTCAGATGATCCACATTGGACTAGCAGCACCACAGCTGGTGGGACCAGGTGGAAATGCTGGGAGTGAGTAGCCAACGCCAGCTTATCCATCTGGGGTGGTGGGAGGTGTCACTGTGCTTATGATTCCGCCTGCCACATTTAGACTCATGGGAAGTAAACTGCATTACAGAAGATAAAGGTGTGTGTGTGTGTGTGTGTGTGTGTGTGTGTGTGTGTGTGTGTGTGTGTGAGTGTGCGTGTGTTTCACAGTTAAGATGTAGTCTAGGTACCCTTGTGGGCCATTTAATGCCTAGCCAATTTCCCTCAACAGTGAGAATCAAACCCTGTATCTTGTGTCTGTGAGGTAAACACATTAACCACTATACCAACCCCCAACCCATGTGTGTGTGTTTACTGCTGCAGCAACCGGCTAAATGCATTTTGTATTTGAGGGTCACAATACATTATTCTGAGAAATTTGCTCTTATATTTTGTGTAGTTACAGAGAAATCGTCCTTTAATGCTAGGTACCATAAGTAGTCTTACGTAGCCACCTGGATGCTCTTGTTTTGTTATTCAATTTTCAAAATGAGTACCTCTCAAATGTACAGATTTTCTCAGAATGTCCAGATTTTTGCCTCACATTTTTGGTTCTTTTCTCATAAAACTGTGCTTTTCTGGAAATCATTGAGGGTTGAAGTCAGAATATAATGGCAGTCATTTGAGTTTCAGACTCCAGGTGGGGTGGGGTCAGAAAATTCATACTAATGCAAAATCTGTTGTTCTATCTACTTTCTATGTTTATTAGAGTAATATTTAAAAAGTGTACCTATTTTTGGGCCCTTGTCCCCCCTTATTTATTGCTTTGTCCAGACTTCTTGATACAACAGGTTGAGAGGTATTATATGTGTGTGTGTATGTGTGTGTATGTATATATATATATATATATATATATATATATATATTTTGCATTTTTAAGTCAATGAACTAGAGAGTATCAGAATCATATTTGTGTGTTCTTATGAATGAGAACTAAAAACATCCTGTTTTCTAACAAAAAACTAGTACAGTCTGTCAATTTTATATACTAAAGTAATTTTAGAATCTCGTCTACTTTCCCGAAGTGTTAAGCTGCATAAATTGCCCTTACTAAACTTAAACTCCAGTGCCAGATCAAATCAACCATAGCTAGAAATTAAGTAAAAATAGCTATTCAAGCAAAATACGACCATAATGCTTTCTTTAACTATGTTAGAAACCTGACAAACAATGTCAATCACTATATAGAGCTAATGACAGATATCACATACTCAGATCCTGAGGGTCTAGCCAATATACTAGTAGATAAATTTAGCTCTAAGTTTACCCACCTTTCTCCCCCTACATTCCCATATCACATACCTGCAGCTATACACCCGCATCCCCCCCCCCATCTGCAAAGAAAAAGTCCTCAAAGCACTCTCTAAAGCCAAAAATACTGCTGCTATGGGTCCGGATAACATATCAGGCTTCCTTCTGGCCAGCCTGTAAAAGGACCTGTTAATCCTCTCCAACAGATGCTATTCAAATTCAGCCTCCAAGCAGGCATTGTGTCAAGTAAATGCAGGACAGCAACAGTCAGTCGGTTGCACAAACGAGAGGCATCGATGGACCCAGGTAATTACAAATGCATAAGCCTGTCCAGTCCCATCTTTAAGGATATAGACAGGATCTTTATGTAAATAATAAATACAAATGTAGGTAATTTACAAACTCTTGACTCGAACTGTTCAGTTTTGTCAAGGGCAGGTCCTCCCTGCCTAACCTGGTCAACTTCTTTGGAAAGGTTACTGAAGCAATGGATAAAGGGAAAAAAACAGTACAGGTTGCATATCTAGATCTCACAAAGGCATTCAACGCCATCCCACACTCTGGTGGTGTTGATAAACGCAGCAAAATGCTGATCCCTATGTAACTCATTCAATAACAAACTGGCTTACAAACTGAACCCAGAAAAGTTGTGTAGGTGGGTCTACCTCCACCAAAAGACCTATCACTAGTGGTGTACCCCAAGGGTCAATGCCTGGGCCACTCCTTCTTGACATTTATCCTTCAGATTTCAAAGCTGCAGATAAAGATTTATGGTGGACCAATTTCGCAGATGACTGTAAACTTGGTGCCATCATAAACTCTCCAGAGGGCACCAAGATCCTCCAAGCGAGGTTTTCCAAAGAAATAGCTGGTGTTATAACCATGAACTAAAACTTGTTGTGTCTTTCGGCTTATCCCAGTTAGGGGTCGCCACAGCAGAACTCCAGTCCGCTAATGTTTGGTAGTGGATTTTTACATGCCGAGTTACCAGCCCTGACACACAACCTTCAACGAAGGCACACCCATTCACGCATGCCTCCACACAGAAGACGCTCTAGCTGAGAATTGAACGCGACAACGTCTTGCTGTGAGGCGACAATGCTACCGCAGCACCACTACCGCGGTATGGTTCATAACCATGAACTAAAACTAAATACCAAAAATGCACATTGGTCTCCGGCTCTCCTCTGGCAAGCATGACACACCCTGTCTCATCCTTAAAAATTGATGCAGTAGTTAGGGACCTGGGAACCTATGTGAACAACAAATTGTGCTTTGATCACTATGAATCCACTATTCTGAGAAAGTAATTTTTCATTGCACAGCTTATTAGTAAAGCTATAGTGTTTTGTTCCAGGGATGTGTTCATTTCTCTGTATTTGGCACTTATTAGGCTGTTCGAGTATAATGCCCCATTCAGTATGTACCTGTCCAAACACTTAACACAACTTGAATGACCACAATGCTTTCTCAACAAAAAAATCAAGGGCCTAAATCATAAAAACTGTACTGACCATCTCAAAGTCTTGTCTCAATTCTCACCATCATATAGGCTAGTGTGGGGTTGTTCTCTGCCTCACTTACAGAGCATCAACAGTACCTATCCCCTCTGAGACCTCCTGAAAGTTTGAAAGTCCAATGGTGGCAGGAACATCCACTCAAGATATCTGAATTTTTTCTACAACATAAACAGAATATCTTGGAGCGACAGACATGTTTCACAGAGAACACAGTTTCTTTGTAATTCTCTTCCTCTCCACATAAAATAAAGCACTTCCCTTACTCTACTCAAATGTAATCTGGAGGAATGGATTGGAAACTGTAATTTCATCCTTGGTTTAGCACCCTTGTCTCCTATGGATAGCGGAACATGTAAATGTTCAGCCCAACTCTGGTTTATTTGTACTTAAACTAGAAGGGCTAAAAACTTCATGGGACTGCAGTGCTAGGCTTCTAAAGATCATCACAGATCAACAGTCTAGTAAGTACTTATGAACACAATAATATACAACTGACATAATCAGGGGGTCTTATTCTGAAATTTCATTATAGGGCACTGTCATTTGAAGTCAGGGTGGAATTCAGGTCAGAATGGCCACTGTAAATTGAGTGTTGTCAAGTTTTATAGTATTGCAAGGCAACAAAGTGGTTTTGCTGATATCTGGTCTTTCACTATGTTTTACAAACCAATGCAATCAATATATTATGCATTGGCCATACATGCTGACAGGCTTTCAACATTATACCTTTTGACTATGCAGTTGGTCTTTTGGCATTAGAGCTTTAGCAGTGCTCTCTGTGAGATAATGTGCAATGAATAAAATTCCCATTAGGTAATTTCTCCCTTGTTCTGTTCATTGTGTGTTCTGTGTATTAGATGTACTTTGTATAACAGCATTTAATGTGTACATTATAGTAATTGCTTCAACTGTCTGTAGCTCCATTTGCCTTGTGGACCATGTCATACTTAAGTAAATAAAAAAAAAATCTAGCTTAAGGCAGAACCACAGTGAGAATGACAGGCATGTTTCTTCATGGTGGTATAAATGCAGGTTTACAATGGTCAAGTGGGAATCTTGCACTCCCTTAATTCAGTCCATCTATGCACTACAGTGGTTGGTGCAGTTCAGAAGTGGCATCTGAGTCTAAATTAGCAGCCTCATTTATATCTTCTGCAGATGTTTTTGTCACACCGGAACACCTCTATTTTTACAGCCGCCAAGTTTTCTAGTTTATTTTGCTGAAGTAGCTGATGGAAGATAGAGAGATATAAACATGCAAGTCTAATTAAGTTCTTCTCCATGAAAACACATGCTAGATATGCTGGAATGTTAATGTCCATTTCTAAAGAATATCAGAATATAAACTGGTTTTACACTGATAAGAAGTTACTTATTGTGCGAATGGGAATTAATATATTGTGTGAACAGTAAGAGTCTGTGACCCCATCCTTCAGGAACTGCTACTGGTTGTGTATTTCTGTAGAGATTACCTTGTGAATTTTGTCTGTAAAGGTTCTGTATAGATAATTTATTGCCTTGTAACAGGGTCTGTTGAAGATACCCAATCAGTGAAGCTGGTTTGAGAGAAGTAAGTGATTTAAAGCGTGAAGGACCATTTTTACATAAGCAAAACCTATACCTGTTAGTTTGCCTTTGTCTAGGGGTAAGGGGAGGAATTATTATGGGTATCTCTGTTCTGACATTTGGTTGTAGTACTAAATTCCTGTGGAAAAAAAGCAGAATTAACTAGTATAGAAGTGGATGTGGATAATTAGGTATCCATTTTTTACTCATTCTGTTTTTGTGCCCCACCAGCTAGCGTGCTTCTTTGCCCATAATGTGCCCTTGCAAGAAAGGTAGCCTGTTAGGGTAGGGCTAAAAAAAAATGGAAATGTTCCTTAATAAAAAAGTAAACAGTAATAATTACTGTAGCATATATTTTGTTAATTTAGGCTCAGACTTTGGGAAACATTTGTTTCTTTGCGATATATAATTCAGCAAACTCACTGCTGACTGAATATAGTTGTTTTCTTTGGTCTGGACTGGAGCCTGTTCATTCCCTCATTGCGGGGTTACCTCCAAATGCACGAAGGTGAAAGCCATCCAGAGTGAACATCAATTATGTAGTAGTAAGTGTTGCTCATGAAGTCACTGGCATTGAGGCTAAGAAGGTGTTTCTAAATGTCTTCACTCCCTATCCGTAAGGGGACAGATGCGTGACTTTTGTCATAGCAGGGACCTCTATCCCTTTATTTAAACAAGGAAGTGTTCTTTCACCTGCTTAATGAAGGCCACCACCATACAGCAGTTTGGTATAACACAATCATGCCTATAAACTACATGTGCAGTCCACTTCCACCAAAGGATTGTGGTTGCAATCCATACATTCCTCCCGCAGGTGGACGTGTCCATCCTCCATGATAGCTCTGCTGAGCGCCAGACCAGCTACTCAATCTCAGGATGCCTGGGTTATAGTCACGGCTTCATTCACTATGTCACTGCAGCTAGCAAACATAGCTTAGAGGTGGGTAAGTCTGGGACTTTTAAAGAAGAGTCAGGCCATTGCCGAGCTGGACTGACAGTGAAAAATGGGAAAACTTAATAAATGCAAAATATCCTGTATTCATAAAAGAGGCATGTCCACACAGGTATGCAGAATGGCAATTAGTAAGACATACCACAACTTTTTATGATTGTTATTATCACTGTTACCTTATTTTTTAAAATGTTGTGAGCTATAACTGCAACAAGGGATATTTATTCTGATTTTCTTGCTGTTGTATTGCAAAGCATGCAGTTAGCACAGAGGTCAGAAGATGAGCTGATAATCATTTGCTTCCTATGGCCAGGATTTGATTACTTCCATTTTCACTGTTCTGCTGTCTGACTTGAAGCAAGTCACTTAACCAGATAATGCTCCAGGGTTGACCATGAAAGGGGCAATTTGTCAATTAGGTTTACCCGGTCAAGAAAAAAGTAAAATAAAATAAATAAAATATACATAGTACTTCATACAAAAATCTAACAGTCATGTCAGTGTCATAAACAATATTAATTATATATTATAAATAATATAAATTTATATGTTTAAAAATAAGCAGCTAGTACAGGAAGACATCTGCATATTGTAATATCAAGCATAAAAGCTTGTTTCTTTTTTAAAACATTATTATTGACCAGCTCTGGCTCTGCTCTTCAGAAATCACAGGTTTCCCCACCATAAGTTTTATTAAAGGTGTCTATTTCTACAATTAGCAGGCATCTGGAAGTGTATCTGAAATAATGGGGGACAAAGGACCAAAATCAGTGACCATTTTAAATTACTCTAATTCACTAAAAAGCCAAGCAAACAGGTTCTGTTAAATGTGCATTTTCTCAACAATCACACCTGTGAATTACTTTGCTCAAGAATTCTGGACAAAGGCCCAAAATTGGGGAATAAATATCACTCGAATTCACTTAAGTTAATCGAGCAGCAGGTTTTGTATCAACATAGCATTTTCTGACCAATTAAAAACATGAAAGTATTATGTCTGGCATTACTGCTTGACTACTCCTCAGCGATTTACCAGAAAATAAAAATATTTATGAACACAGCAAAGCTATAAGGCAAAAATCAGGGTCATTCTGCAAATTTCTAAATAACAAACAGGTTATGTAAAAATAAGTATGAACCCATTAATGCCTGTCATTATAAATAAATAGATCATCAGACATTTACCAAAAAAACTTATGAGAAACAACAAGCAAAAGATCTTTCACTAAAGTTTAAAGAACTTCAGTGACAAATCCTTCCATTAGAGGTATCACCATCTATTAAAAGAGCCACTTCTCCCCACCGTTTATATTATTTACCTTAAGGCACTCTAGTAATGCCCCCCTAAAGTTTCAACCAATCATATCGCATATGTGATGTGACCGGACCTAACAGAGATTCTATGTCTGGTCTAACTGGATACTCTTTTAAAAAAAAAAATGTGGCTATCTCAAACTGAATCTGGCTCACCCATCTGTAACCCAGCTTCTCGTGTTAAAAAAAATCTATACTCAACTTTTTGCAATACCAAAGTATTTGGAAGAAAAGTGGGGGCAAACTGCTAGTCCAGTAATGATTTTAGCCATTTTAATTTGATGAAGCATAACCCTGATATTGGTTTATTCTTTATAAAACTCTAATCTTAATCTAATTTGACATCTTTCTTGCCCTTTCCCACAGAGAGGTTGTTGTAAGAGATTGAACGCTTATGCACATACTTGTCTAGTTAAACACAAGTTTCCCAGCCAAAACTGAAAGCATAGACAGATCTGGGGCAATCTGTTTAGCATTTCTATACTTGAACAATATGTCTTATTAGTGCTAATTGTTATGCATAACACTCTCTCAGACAAATTTCAATAGAGCTTGTCTATGAAAACTGGGGAGCCATATGAGGTCCCTGTAGCTTTATTTCTGGCAATGAAATATGCTAATAGTGGAGGGCACAGTACATGAACACTCCTTCCTTGTATGAGGGCATAGGATACATATGTAAACCTGGAGTTATTGCGGTTTCTTACAAAGGGATTATCAACTGCAAAGTCACCATGTAGGGAGAAAAAACTGTTATTTTTTAGAAATGTACAGAGGCATAGCTTTGAAATAGAACCATTTATAAAGCAGCTATTTAGTTTCTGAACCAACAGTTTGTTAATTGGCCTTATATTTCTATGAATTCTGGACTGTAAGCCATTACACATGTGGTTTTGCAGACACTCAGCATCATTTTAACAGCATTTGATGGTAATATTGAGGATTTTAGTTTCCAAAGACTGATGGAATTCCAAAGGCACCAAAGACACCAGAATTATATTTACAAATCTACACACAGGGAAAGAGTATGCTGCCAGAGTCTTCACGTTTCAGCCTTGTGAATCAATACAAAACAATGCACACAAAGCAGCTACTTGTGTATGTAAAACTGACAAAATGCAGACAGCTTTGGATGGAACTCCTGTCATGTAACCCCGTGACCTGTGAATTGGAAGGAATCCTAATGCCATGGCCAGGACTCTGGGAATCAGCCTATGGACAACAAACAGAGCTTATATCAAGAAGAACTCGTCATACAAAGGAAAATATTAGCCAACAACCAAAATACAACTCAAGCACATCCACTTCTAAAAATAGAACTTTTTTTTTTCACTGAATGACAACCTGAGAAGTGCCAGACTTATTATATGCAACATATTTGCATGTTTCTGTATGCTGAATACCTTTCTTTTATTAAAATATGTTCAGCAATTCTAAGTCTACTTCTGTTTGTTAGATAATTCTATATTATTGCCAGTTTCCTGCTTCTATAACTGCAGTTTCTTAATTTATTGTTTGACGTATATACTACACTATTTGACCTCTAACTATGCTATGGATTACATCTTTAAGAAAGAACTGACCTTAAGTCTTTTCCATTCATATAGGTTTACTGCCCTGTGCCCTGATTTTGTCTGAAAAGTTGACTTTGGACCAGCTCATGTCCTTTATTTAAACAAACAACTAAGCGGTTAACAAGGTCTTGTTTAATGACTATGATCCTTACACAGTAAATGTTAGCATGCCACACATAGGAAGAGCTTAACCAGTAAATGTTAACATGCCACACGTGTGAAGATCTTTACATTACAAATCTTAACATGCCAGAAGAAAGATGATCTTTACACAATAAATGTTAGCATATCACCATACATGGCAAGATCTTTACATGGTAAATGTTAACATGCCACACACAGGAAGATCCTTACACTATAAATGTTAACATGCCACAGGTAAGATGATCTTTACACAATATCACCACATGTAAATATTAACATGCCATCCATAGAATGTTCCTTACCCTGTCAATCTTAACATGCTACACACTGAAAAATCCTCACCCAGTAAATGTCAACATGCCACACATGAGAAAACCCTTATCCAGTAAAGTTAACATGGCACATGTAGGAAGATCTTTATACAATAAATGCTAAACTACCACACATGGGAAGATCTTCACAATGTACATATTAAAATGTCACAAATTTGAAGAAACTTGCATAGCAAATTTTAACATGTCACATGTAGGAAGATCTTTATGCAGTAAATGTTAACATGTCACCACATGTGGGAATATCTTTATATAGTAAATATTAACATGTCATTCATGGGAAGATCCTTACCCGGTAAATATTAACATCCCACACATGGGAAGATACTTACATAGTAAATGTTAGCATGTCACACACATGGAAAGATCTTTACACAGTAAATGTTACCATGTCACACATAACAGGCAGCACTTATCAGATCAGCAATTAACAGTTGTCTCTTTTGCCTTAGCTGATGGAAGTACCCGCTTTATCTGCACAGAAGTCCAGCTGTCATACTCTGTAAGGTCGGTCACTTAACACTCTCTTTCATTACCATTAGAAGTTGCCTTCAGCTCTTTAAGTAATTGAACATCCACCCACTTATCTCAAGAAATCAGGACTGAACATGGTTGAATCAGGGGAGCAAAAACAAGACTGCCTCAACACAGAAATTAAATGTATTTTATTTATTACTTTATTGTCATTTGTTAACTAGGTTAGTCCAACTGAGCCAGGGCCCATTTTCAGTGAAGACCAGAGGAGGAAAGCTCCAGATACAAGTAACAATGTCACAAAAAGAGATATATTTAAAATGGCATAGTATCAAGTAGTTATACATCAAAAATAAGAACCACTATTTTATACAGTTGTGTTCAAGTTGCACAATGCTAGTACAGAACAGCAATATATTCTATATGCAAAAATATATACAGGTAACAGCAATAAAATCCATGTGCATCAGTACTTACAAGAACAAAATGTAGGTATACAGTAATAGATGTATTACAGAGACAAACAGAAAATAAGATATATGCTTAGACTAAGGAAGTAGAATTAGGAAGAGAACAGTACGGTATCAGGTAGGACTTTGACAAGGATGAGACCAGGTACTCAGTAGGTAGTTTTTAAGCTCGAGTTTGAATTGGGCTTCATGGGGAATACTTCTTGTATTAAGGGGGAAGGGCATTTTGGGTACAAGCGACAGAGAATTTATAGAAGACTGGGTAAAAGGAGAGAGATAGCAAGGGAGGGTTTGGTGGAGGGTGAGCATAGTTTATGATCATGGTACAGAAGTCCAAGTTTTTTTTTTTTTTTATATACACTGATTGATATACATTTCAAATTTTAGTTTGTCTCGATAGTTACACCAAGTAATTTAGTATAGGATTCAGGTGTGATGATAGCATTGTTAAGTGAGGTAATAGAGATGGACAGTTTAAGATGTGCCATTGTTTTAGGAAGGAAAAGTAGAAGCTTTGATTTTTTTCGGATTTAATATTAGTTGATTATCAGTGAGCCAGGTTTCAATGGAGATAAAGGTGATTTGGGTAAGAGCAAGATTCTGTGGGCAGTGGTGATAAGGGTTGAATCATCGGCATATTATAAGATTGTAGAGAGGTTAATAGAGGTGTGTAATCTGTTAGTGAAAATAGTGAACAACAGGGGTCCCAAGATAGAGCCTTGGGGAAGTTGATGGGTAGAAATGGGGAGGTGACAGATTGCCAGTGTATAGATTGTTGTCTGTTAGATAAGTAACTAGAGAACCAATTTATAGAGGGGGTAGAGAGGTGGAGATCAGAAAGATTGGATATCATTTTGGGGGTGACAGACAGTATCAAAGGCCTTGGAAAGATCAAGAAACAGACAGGAAACTAGGTGGGTATTATCATGGGCTTCTGCTACAGTTTGGGTGAATGAGAGTAGTGCAGTAGATGTGCTGTTATGGGGTTTAAATCCATGCTGGGTGGGAGTTAGAAGATTGTTGTCCATCAAGTATTTAAGTAGTTGGGTGTGGAAACATTTTTCAAGAATTTGGGAAAGTGGGGAGAGTATTGCAATGGGACGATAGTTGGATGGGTCAGTGAACTTACCTCCTTTATGGAGAGAGATTGTGAAAAAGGATCTCCAAATGTCAGGGGCATGGGCTTCAGTAATAGAGTGATTTATAAGTATAAAGACAGGGTAAACAACATATTTGGCAGTGATTTTAAAGGAAGTCAGGTGGGGGGCAATTTATTGACTAAGGGAGAACAAGGTTCGAGTTTATTCAGTTGTGTTTTGATGAATGCAGCGGGAACAGGTTGAAAGGAGAAAGTAATGGGGGAAGAATGACTGGGAGGTAAGGTTAGAGAAGAGGCAAGTGGGACTTTGTTGAGTTTGTTTCTGAATTGTTTCTATGAAGGGTTTGTTTAAAAGTGCAGTGGCCTCTGTGGCTGTATTGAGAGAGAAGGTGTTGGGGGGTTTGAGGTTTGCTAGGATACAGGATTTTATCAACTGTAGACCAAACTTTTTTGGGGTTGTTGTGTGGGCTAATTTGGTTGGAGTGAAAGGATTGTTTTTGTCTTTAATGATGTTCCTTGTAATGCTGAAGTAGAGGAGGAGCTCTATTTTTGATCCAAGTTTTCCAGGCAGTATTCCTCTGATGCATAATAGTGTGTGTGTGCTTAATCTTTCTGGTTGGAGCCATAGAGTTCAGAACATCAAGGAATACCTTGTTGAAAGTAGTTACTGCATCATTAAGGGGAGGTTATGAAGGAAGGTCCAGTTATGTTGGACAGTATAGAGTTGAACTTATCGGGGTCAAACTGAGTTAGATTGTGACATTCTCTGTAATGGTGTTCTTTGGGAGAATGTTTGGAATTTCTATGAATATAGGTAGGGGAATGGTCACTAAGTGAGTTAGGAAGAATGCCAGGGTTATGATAGAGACTGGGGTCGGAAGTGAGGATCCAATCTATTATAGAACCTGTAGCAGAGTTTTTGTTAGTCCTGGTAGGGGAGGATACAAGATGGTGGAAACCAAATAGATTAAGGCTATGAGTTAGAGATGAGGTGACAGTGAAGCCAAATCAATGGGACATCACCAAGTATAATAGTTCCATACGGAACATGTTGGGTGAGTCATGAGAGAAGGTTTTCTAGAATAGGGATGTTGTCACCTAGAGGGATGTAAATGGATACAATGGCAATTTTTTGTGAGGGTTGAGATGATAGTTTACAATTAGAATTTCAGCAGGAGCAAAGTTGGGTATGGAAGTTTAGAGTGGAAACAGAGTAAGTTGGTCAGAGTAGAGGATGGCTATACCTCCAGCTCTCCTCAGTACGATAGATGTTATAAACCTGGGGGGGGTAGGATTTCAGAGTTGGAGATGTGAGGTTTTGACCAGGTTTCTGACAGGGTAAGGATGTGAGGAGAGTTTAGATAGATCCAAGCATGCAATGCTGGGATTTTAACAATACTTTGGATATTTAGTGCAAAAATAGTTAACAGATTTAGATGGAGGAGAATGAGATTGGGGTAGTGTGTGAGGGGTAGGGGGTGACTGCTTGAGAGAGGTAGAGGATGTAGGTCCTGGGTTGGGGTGGATGTCCCCATCCAGAAGTAATTAATCAAGGAAACCAAGCAATGAGGAGAGTAGGATAAGAGTATAGCAAGTTCTATGTGTTATAGAAGTGGAAAGAGATGCATTACGGTAAGCTTTTATTGTGAAGAGGTTGGAAGGAGAGATTGCGAAAAGGTATAGGGAGATGAGAAATGTGTGGGGAGGGGTTAATGAGTGAGTGGTAGCTGTGAGAGAGGGTAGATGTTGGTGTTGGGAAATGCAGAGATGTATGGTAAGATGCTGACAGTGATAGGAGGAGGAGGAGGATAGTAAGGTAAAGGAGTGACATACTGAGGGAATTATAAGGTGATGTTTAAGTGTTGGAATGACTATGTTATATTTGAGAACAGAATAAAGAGGAGAAGTAGTGAAGATGTTTTTAAAGAGGAGACGTAGGTAATAAGCAGAGAAGGGCTAAGGCAGGGTAGTAAGGGGAACAGTACAATAAGTAAGTAGTTTAAGAGAAAGAGAAGGTAGTAGAATAGGAGGGGGAAAAAGCTGGGTGGAGGGAGAGGTAGGTTGGAGGGGAGGGGCTAATTGGTGGGGTATGGGAGATTGGCTATTTGGAGGAGGGGGGAGTGTAGATAATATAAATCAAATGAGTGTAGGGGTGGGTGGGAATGGGGGAAGGGTAGGGCAAACGCAGCGTGTTGACCCAGCTGGGAGAAGCACAAAGAAAAACAAATCAATAAGGTATGTTAGTGAGCAGGTATGGCAAAGAGACAGAATGCAGGGAGAAAGGGGAAAAATGTTATGGAGGTTAGGGCTGGAGAAAGTAGGTAGAAGGTGCTGTGTTCTTGTGAAAAGCATGGCCATAGTTAAAGGTAGTCACTGCCTTAACTTGGCTATGTTGGATGTACTAAAATATATCTAAAAACATCTGAACATCTGATTACTACTTGCAGTTAACATGGCACGCGCCAACAGAAAAAAAACAGCAGTGGGAATTTCAACAGTAGAACTAGGTTTTCGCAGGTTAACACTGCCATCTAGCGGCAGCCTAGAACTTTTAAAATAAGTGTAGAGCAATAAAAAATAAGCTGGCAAGGGAAAGCAGAAAAAAGAAGCAGGCTGGGGGGGTGAGGCTCGGTGTGTGCAGACCTTACTAATACAAGCACTTTAAACTAAAACGGAATTAGCAGTACAGCAGGCAAAACACCTACATCATTTAAATTAAGCTAGTGTGCCTAGGGTCAGGTTCTGTAGAGGGTGGTGTGGAGAACAGTGCAAGATAAGTAGATTAACTATTCAAGCAGAACATAAGGCTGAAGAAACTAAAAAAAAGAAACAAAACAAGGTTAGAAAAGCAGTTCCATTAGTAAGGTAACAGAGTCAGAACAGGGAAAAATTCAACTGAAGTGAGTAAAACTGGAAAGGGGAGGTGGTTATATGGGCATGGAGGTGTAGAAAACAGTAAAGGCAGCAAGGTAAGAGGGTGGAAGCGAGGGCTCAGAAATACAGGGTATAGAGGGGAGGAATAAATACAGAATGAGGGAGGAAAATAGTTTGAGGTAGGAGCGTAAGAGACCGTGATAATAACAAACACTATTTTTACAGTACAGGGCAGTGCATAATATTGGTGACTAGGATAACAATAATAGAGGCGTATGCGTCCCAATAATAAAAGAAATATCTCCACTGACAGAGCTTCCTTTCTGCTAATTCACAATACAAGCGGCAGCACTTGTCTGTCCATGTCAGAGTGAGAGTATAAAACAAATTCAGAAGTTTAGATTATCAGCATATCACAGTTATAGTACTCTTCTACAAAAAACAGATGGAGTTTTGCTATTTACAGAATGACTCTAACGTTTTCCAAGTTGGCTTAGTTAGATGAAACCAGGGACAGTAAAGGCTGGCAGTGTAAATGATTAAAATGATAAAAGACAGTAACCACAAAGTTGCAAAGCAGAGCCTAAGTGAATTAACAGCAGAAGGCCAAGACAACTCAGACTTCCAAGATGGTTTGTATGGAAAATACAGAGAGAACTGTTATGGTGATGCAAAGCTACTAGTTTCAGGTTTACGGGCAATTCAGAGCTACTACTAAACATATCTCAGCTTTATAAGCTTCCTGTTTTGGCTTTCCCATATGTATCTTGATGAGATCTACAAGCCATTACACATGACTGGTGAAAAAAACTTTTGTGAGCAAATATTTAAAAAATATTTTAGATTTTTTTTTTAACTGTAAAAAAAAAAATGAAATGTTATACCCACGAAATCCCATTCCAACTGTAAGTATCAGCCTACTAGTAGGATCATATGGCTGTCTTTTTTTGAGTATGTGATGTGTGTGTGATACAGTAGAGAATTAGAAACAGCAAAAATACTCTCAGACAGCAGGGTGACACTGCCCCAGATTCCTCTAGCTGTTCACAGGCCTTGGATATGGGTCACAATTAACCCAGCGGAGGCTAAAGTAGGTCTATCAGATTCGGTGGACAAGGAGAGAACCAGGGAGTAGCTGATGGTTAGATGCAGGAAGCCAAAAATGAACTAAAATACATAGCAGCTGACAAAATGCATATAATAATTAGACTTTAGTTCAGCTGATTTCAGTGGAACATGTACAAGTGCTTTTTTATAGTGCATTTAAAAATGTACCCATATATATTTGTGTCCCATGCAAATTATTGTACCTTTAAGCAGAGTAAAAGCAAAAAACACACAAAAATCTACTTTTTTAAAAATTTATGTAGAAGGCAAGCATCCCTGTGCTGCCCACACCCTCTGCAAATTATATATACCAACTCTGAGATCGCACTACAGTGAAGAAAAGGGTAAACCTCCCAGATGTCACTGTACCATAAAGACATACATATACATACACACATTTTATATATATATATATATATATATATATATATATATATATATATACACACACACACACACGTATGAATGTGTATTTATGTACACACACTGCCGGCAATGTCTTGTAAAGTGACTTTTTCAGACGCTCTGAAAGTACATTGCGTCACCTGTGGGATTAGACAAAGCATGCTTCTAGAAATCACTCTCTCTCTAACAAGAATTGCAGTCTTTTTAATATAGCTCTTGACTGTATAACACTTTGAGTAATCACCACATTGTTATCAAAACAGCCTGCTCCGTGGTGTGAAGCCCTGACTACGGCCTAGCAACCCAGGATCAGTTGGCACCTAGAGCACTTAATGGGGCAGGCTGGAGGGAGACGTACTCTCAGAGATACTACTGTAAGATACTTTATGGAGGATGGGCGCTTATGAGGTGGTGCTGTCACATCTGAGGCTCATGGTGAGGTATGACCAATTTCCTCCAGAAGCCAGTTGTTTCTTGCCAGCCTATGAATATGGGATGTGTGTGAAATGTTCTTCTTTCAGCTTTTCCCGGTTAGGGGTTGCCATAGCGGAATTCCGGTCCTCTAATGATTGTCAGTAGATTTTTACAGTGCCGAGGTGCCAGCCTTCAATGAAGGCAAGCCCATTCACGCATGTCTTTCGAATGCCACTCGACCACGGGGAAGACATACAGACTTCACACTAAAGGCGCTCCAGCCGAGAATCAAATGGGAGAACCTCTTGCTGTGAGATGACAACACTACCGCTGCATCTGTGTGTGTAATACAGTGGGGAATTAAAAGCAGCAAAAATACTCTCAGGCAGCAGGGTGACATGGCCCCAGATTCCTCTGTCTGTTCACAGGCCTTGAATATGGGTCATGATTAGACCACAGGAGGCTAAAGTAGGTCTATCAGATTCGGTGGACAAGGACAGAACCAAGGGCTAGCTGATTGTTACATGCAGAAATCCAAAAATAAACTAAAATAAATAAATAAACAAATAAATAAATAGCAGCTATCAAAATACATATAATAATTACACTTTAGTTCAGCTGATTTCAGTAGAATATGTACATGTGCTTTTTTATAATGCATTTAAAAGTGTACCCATATATGTTTGTGTCCCATGCAAATTATTGCACCTTCAAGCAGAGTAAAAGCTAAGAAGGGAAAAACAAAGATGAAAAAACTGTTGATGAACAATGGTATCACAAAGTTTGTGTTTGTTTACATATTCAAAAATATATGAAAACAACAACATAAAGGGATCCCATTGGCTAAATGCGTTACTAAATTTGTAACCCCTGGTAATATGATCAAGAACAGCTAGCTTACAAATAAGCTACTTGGTTTGTAGGTGTTTACTAGGCTAACAACCACAAGAGCCTTTTTAAGCCTAGCCATGCATCCCAAATCTCTGACTCAAAGTTCTGATACCCTTGATAACTGTAGGCATGGGCCTGGGAGATGAACCATTTAAGTTACCTGTGTCCATTAGAGACATAGGTGCCAAACAAAGGATGAATTTCTGGTTTCTCGTCCAAGTTGTACTTGAATTGGGTCAAGGAGGAACTTTGCTTCACATGGATGGGGAGCCTGTTCCATAGACTGGGTTGTTTCTGGGATATATACCTATCTCTCCAGGGGGGTCCTATTTATATCACAGACTAGGTTTAAGTCTTTAGAATGGGTAATTCTGGTGCTGTTTGTTTTGTGAATATGCAGGAGGTCCATCACAGTGGGGTCTACAATGCCCTGTATGCTAGGCATAGATCTCCCCTCAACAGCCTGTAGAAGACAGGATACAGGGATAGCGTCTTAAGGCAGTCTGCATAGGGCATTTTACTTATACCCTGTATTCTTTTATTGAGAAACTTCTGTGGACATTCCAATTGTTGGATATGCCTGGTTAGGTACATACCAAATGGGGCATTGTACTCAGTGATAGGTGGCCAAAGTAATCATGTCGAATCCCAAAATAAAGATCAAAACAGCTGCCACTGGAAATCCCCACGCTTCCCTCATAGCCCCACAAAGCAAAAGTTAGTATTACCATCTAGGACTGAACTAAGCAGCAAAAACACATTGATAGCAGTCTGTTATTCTAATGCAATAATTCATGCTGTATCAATGGCATAAACTGCAGTCGTCACTGCATGCACATGAACATACATGGTCACATATGCAGCAGGAAGACTTTGCTCCCCCAATGCAGCACAGCACAGAAGAAATAAACTGCCTTACAAGAACAGACTGAAAAAATATTTAATCATTCTGCCATAGCAATAAGATATTTACCCACACATTGTTTTATCCTCTGCAATATCTGACTCCTAAACAAACTAAGCATCAGCCATGGGTAGGCTTCCCTTATTGTTTAAGTAACATTACAATACGTTTGGAAAACAAGGCCGGAGAATTCTGGTCCAGTTAAATGACTTGATACGAGACAGCAGTTAAACAGAAACTGTTTGAATCAAATCCAAGTCTACAGAAAATAAAACAGACTTCCTCAAAAGTTAACTCCACTGCACACCAGCAGAACAAAATGTACTGCAATGACTTATGTGCAATGATGAAGTACAAAAGCTACTACATGTTGAATATATTAAGGAACATTCTGTTATGATCAGAATTTTTATTTTTACATAATGTGCAATCTCCATGCATGGTGCACTTATTTTGACACTGTTGCTACAACCATTTTATAATTAAATGTTTACATAACAGGAATAAACTAACTATATTTCTGACAATTACTGATGACATTTCACTTTCATTAACTGCCATTCTTAAGTATGTATGCTGTATATCTTAAGCTGCAATCTTTAATCCTTTTTAACCAGCAGTATGTCTTGAATTTCTGAAATTATTTTATACAAAGCCTATGTCCAGATTATGGGTAAACATACAAAAAGTATTTGACACTGTTTAAAGAAGTATTAGAAAATGGCCCCAAAATAGAATCATCCAAGTGCATAACCAGCAGGGTGATAGCACACAAGGCCAATCATCACCACCACCATCATCATCATCAACATTATCACAAGGCCTATTGCAGAAAAAAAAAATTCCTACAACAAAGACTACTTCGAAACCAGGCTTATGTAGGATTTTCCTATGCATTTAGGCATTTACTGAAAAGGCAAACATGGGTATAAACAGCTACGTATTGGAAAATCTTCTCAGAACAGAGAGTGGTTCAGAATAGGGATGATAACATCTAATTTTGCATGGAAAGTTACTACTGCCAATGAAAGTTAAATAAAACTAATGTGTATACACAGATGAACCTGGATTTATTTACTCTCAAAAATCAGACTATTCAACTTCAAGGCAAACTAGAATTATCCCTGTAAAATTACTGTTACATAAAAGATAGTATATCCCAATGTTTGCCAACCAAAACAGAAATGTTAAGTGCTACACAAGGTGCAGTGTTTGATTCTCATGTGGGGTAATTGTGTAGCCTTAAAATGAGCCACAAGGGCAGTTAGCCTATTACTGATCTATGGATCAGTACAAAGATAATGAAAATATGACCAGTTTCTATGTGTAGGCCGAC
The DNA here is from genome assembly GCF_019279795.1 of Protopterus annectens. Lineage (NCBI taxonomy): Eukaryota > Metazoa > Chordata > Ceratodontiformes > Protopteridae > Protopterus > Protopterus annectens. The sequence goes on from NC_056725.1 coordinate 61,976,658, forward strand.
ATCGATGTTTTACTCTGTCAGGACTACTGAAATGACCTCACCTGTCAAAAGTAACAACATAATAAGTGATGCCTTAGTTAATCTACAATTTTTAATACCTTAACATTTGTTTGGTACTTTCCCCACTCAACTGCTGAACATAGATGATCCACTCCATTTATTATTGTGGGCTGCATTTGACGGTATTAGCAAAGAATGGTGAGTGTGACAAGGTCACTGAAAATATTTGGCAATTTGTTAATTTCCTCACCCTTCCTAACAGATTTCCATTCACAATAAACAAGGTTGTGACTTACCATTGTGTCTTGCTGTAGTGTTATGTGCATGCTTGTATGTCTTGGGTTTAAGTTTTTCTACAGTTATCACAGCTTGTACATTTGAGCCCAATGCTGTAACTTTGGTGGGGCATACTGCAGATCTGAACTGATTGCTGAAACCCATGACCTCAGGATGGTCATCATAGTGTACTAATGGGGGTTCCTTGGATAGTGAACAGAGCTGGACAGTTTATGAATTCTTTATAACGCCCATTTTCTTGAGTATTATTCCTTATTTACTACTTCGCATACTTTCTTGAGTTGTAGAACTATTTCAGGACTATGCATGAACTGTAAATACAATAGAAGAGAAACTCTATTTGTAGTGATTGATACAATATAACAGAAACTCTATTTGCAATGGTTGATAAGTCTGTGGACCTTGATTACTGGCTCTGTCAGTGGATAACAACTTCCTGACAAGTTGTGTGCCAATGGCAGTGTGCAATGAGATGGAGAAGCAACTGACCCGGATCAATTAGGCAGCCTCTGTGACTAAAAGCAGTGCAGATATGCAGCATGTAGCAATTTATTGACGGACATTTGCTTACTAGGAAAGTGTGACTGGGTAATGGCAGCCATTTTCAGTGGAGGCTCAGGGAGAAAAGCTCCAATGCAGTTTAAACAATGAAAGATGTTTACACTGACAATTATAATTTAGAAAAAAACGTTAAAAAAGGGCTTCAATAAAAATAAATATAACATATCAGTTAAAAATAAAGTGATTACTGCCCATCAGTTATGACCATCAGTTACACTTACTAATACCATGATCAAAAAATACCATGCATGTACAGCACTACTGATACTGTGGCGGCAGGTAAAATGAGGACAATGACACTCCCATGCTTTTTCTGACCACTAAAATAAACATGTGCCTGTGAAGTTCAATGACGCCTCTTGCTGAGAGGACCTTCCTCACCCATGTAGATGCATGCCCCATGCAAACAACTAAGCAGAATCTTAGCACTTTTCATTTATTTTTCCCTATTACGTTCTTAAACCTTTGCAAATTTCCAATCATGAATTCTTTTATTGACACTAACTCATCAATGCCCACAGTGGCACTGATAGTGAGGTCAGGTGTCTAACAAAAGATAACAATGGGGATGAGGAAGACCAACTTGTAATAATGGCATGGAGGAGTTTACCACAAAGACCATTAAAGAAATTGAAAAGAAAACGCAGCAGAATGAGCACCATCATGTGTGGAAGAATTTTTACTAGCAGATGTCTCACAAATTTCACCCAAGGGATCAATGCAACAAAAGGAAACCACAGAAAGATTCTACGTCCAGAACAGGTATAAGGAGGTGCAAGGTGACATAATACACTTTCGTTGGAAGATACTAGCAAAGCAGTTGTTTGTTGTGTCTAGTTCATGTTTCATACAAAGAGCAGATTGTTTTCATCTATGAAGGTATACTAAACAGGTGAGTCAAATTTAACAGTGGGATAAGGCATTTATTGTCCTTCCAATACAGAAAGGTTTCCATGTAATGTGCTCCATTGCAAATCATTATTCACACTGACCATTTGACCAGCAATGGAGCTAATCAATGCACAATTAACTCTGCTCACATTAAATCACAGTATCTTTAGCAAGATACCCACCCAGCATGCCTACGTCTCCACAAAAATCAGATCTTCTAACTACCACAGACACCTGGTAACAACATATTCCTGATTCAGGTAATACAGAATCCACTGGAGTCACCACACGGAGATTCTTGCAGAATATAAAACCTTCTTTATTGAAAACAGGAACACAAGCGCTTTCACGTAGCTATACTACGCTTCTTCAGGTGTAATAAAACATTAAAACAGACATGCTTATATACAAAAACTTTTGGCGCTCAAACCAGAAAATTAGACAATAATTGATTAATTGTTAACACATTTGCATTCCCTCCATCTTCTGTTTAAAGAAACAGTGTTAAAACATTCTAAAAGCAATATAAAAGTTAAAACTTAAACGCCGTTACTAAACAGCATTAAACAGATCGGCAAAGCCTGTCACTACATAACTACACAAGCTGACCAAAGCAGTTAACCAGCAACTCTGCGTAATAATATAATGAAAACATTGCAATCAAAACAAGAGGCAACATGGATATAAACGTAAACAAACCATGTTCCGGTTTATAAATACATCTAAAGTATATTTTCCACCTTGTTCTGAAGTCACTGTTTGATCACAAATGGTCCCTAGAACAGCTTTGCAAAAATACTGACGTATTCTGCATAAAACTATCCTGCGATGGAAAATAGACCAACATATATACATGTGGTGCAGTATAACGGACAACAGTCCGAATGTTAAGAGCGGCTTACTCACCAATACTGTTTACAAACACGGAGGATGATAGTACATACATCTAATAGTTTATTCATAAGGACAACTCTCTGCTGACTTAATAACAACAAATTCCGTATATGTCCAAATATCATTGTCTGCATTGATGTTGAATAAACCAAACAACTCAGCTATAACATCAGGATAAAGCGTTAAGAAACAAACTAGTGGTAGCATCTAATTTGTAAAAGGAACGCTCCGCCTCCACGGGCATGCGCCTAAAAATATTCCTGATTCAGATAACCTTTTTAAGGTATAGCCTTTTTAGGCAGACTAAAGCACTACAGTAGTGCAAATGAAGTGGAAATTTTGTTTATCATGAATTATTTGTATGTGCTGCCATCTTAGTTGCTAAACTTCATCTAAGACACTCTCACTGTTTATGACAAAGTTAAATTAAAAAAAAAAATGCATACATACATTTGAGTCTATGACCCACTATCAATGTACACAAACATTGGTACATAAGACACTGATGCTTGCATTTCAAAAATAATTACAGAGCAACGCTAATACTAATCCCAAAATTAAATCAGTCTGTTTGTGATGTCAACCAACCCCCCCCCCCCCCAAAAAAAAAAAAAAAAAACACCACTAACCTCAGACACTGTTTGGATACAGATACTGTTAGGGAAAGGGTTTTTCATAAGGTAATGTATAGGGCCAGAGAGAGGGGCATAGGCAAGAGTAGGATTAGGTATAGCACATGAGTAAGAATGTGCAAGGGATAGTATAAATTAGTGTAGCATGAAGATAATGTCCTCCAGATCCTTAGACTACTTGTAGAATCCTGAGATGCAAGGCATTCCCTACCTCTTACCATCTCCAGAGGGGAAAAGATAATGTGTGGCTCCATGGAGACAAGTGTATGATGGATATGCACAGGAGGGCAGGTGCTATGGATCCAGAACTTGGAGTTTCTTCCAATGGTGCCAATGGAACAAGAAAGACCTGTATCTGGCACAAAGCTGTTATCAGGTCTTCTCCTCTAAAGGGTGCCTTTCCATATCATGCCCCCTCAAACTTCAGACTCAGAGCCTGGTAAAGGAGGATCAAGTGGAGCCCCTAAACTGTGTAATTCAACCTTGTTAGATAGCAGGTAGAACAGACTAAGAAAGTATAGTTCTTACCCTCAAGTACTGATGACATGTGGCTGAATGACCCAAGATAATCAGGGGAAGGATGTTTCCAATGCCTTGGGACGCACACATGCCAGGATGGGAATCAGAGTGCACTTCTTCCAAGACTCTCTTCAACCAAAGAAGAAGGCTGGCATCAACTTAAGTCTTCATTGTTCTCAGATTAGCTTAACATACATGCATGGACTAGATTGGTACTTTTGTAAACGAGGGCTTGAGTGAAGCCTACATTCCATTCTCTAGCCTTCTGATGGTGTCTGGGTCTGCCAAATGCTACTCAGAGATCCATCAGCTGCCCTGGTGATAGCAGGTTAGGTCAGGAGTGTTTCCCTCCAATGCTTATGATGGTCTTCATTGAATCACTGCCACTTATGATCACTTCCAGCACAGTAGTGCCTGTTTTGCACCTGGCCCATTTCTGCCAGAGGGATATATAAAGATTGACTTTTAGGCAATCAGAGTAGGATCTTTTCAAAAAAGTGAGACAGGATTGAAGTATGAACTTTATTAATGACAGAATGCTCAAGAGCTAGGTGTAAACTCTTTGTTCAAGAGCATAATACCAAAACAAAATGTGTGTGATGTATATATATTCCCATTGTACCAGTTCTGTCAATAAGAAAAAAATGTTACAGAAACTCTACATGCAGAATAAATTCAAGTAGTTTCCTTAATTAAAAAACAAAATCAGTCCTACCATCCTCCTATACTTCAAATGTAATTTGATTGAAAGCAATTTATCATACACCTAACATTAACAAATAACACAAAAAGTAAGGTTTGCTTTTCTGCCTTAAACTTTCAAAAGATAGAAGAAAGTAAAACTAAACAAAAACTAATCTGAGTGTGCAACACAACAAAACCAATACAAAACTCAGTGTTAATGTAGTACCTAGGTACTAATTAGTTACAAAGATCAAAAACTAAATAAAAAATTATTTCCTGAGAATAAGTGAAATTTAAGATGCTAGGTGTGTGTTCTTTAACTACAGAAAAAGACCCATTATAAAGCTAGCATGCCTTCCTCCCCACAAACAGGTAAATGGAAGGCTTGCCTTGCTTAACAGCAGTCTTTCTAAATTCCTGTATATGCATAGGGATGACTGCAAGTAGGAGTACAGAAAAGCAAATGGGAGTGGAATTTACCAGAGAAAAATGTGAAAGGAATCAAAGTATTGGGAGTAAATTACTAGACAAGGAAAGAAAAAGCCAAGGTGATGTGTGGACTGCAGAATAGAGATGGCCTTTCCTACCAGGAAATGATATCAGACTATAGGTAAAGAGAAATGGATCAGGGAATCCCATGTGAAAGATTTGCTCTAGTAGAGTTTTTAGTTGAATCTAGAACAGAAGTTGATGTTACAAAATGGATAATTAGTGGTGCATATACAATACTGCACAATACCTATAAGAATCGATCAGAAGAGGTTAGAAAATGGAGAGAGACTGGAAAAGCAATTTACAAGAGAACAATGACAGGGCATACATTTGACTCCTAAATAGGCAACAAAGTTCAGAAGGTTTACGATCTTTGCTTGGAAGTGTTTTCATGGGTATTTTTATACCAGAAGCAGACTTCAAAGAATTTTTCCTCAGCAAATGTTGGAGGTGTGAGGGGAAAGCATGGGGGAGCTGGGAATATATGTTTTGGGAGTGTAATGAGCTGACAGATTTTAAAAATTCCCTAGAGTATTCTGTCAGAAATATCAGGTGAGCAAATGGCTGTAACTAAGGAAATGATTATTTTGAGCTAGGACACAGGCTTTGAATTGCCTAGGCGTTAGCAAGGCCTTATTAAGTTTACTTCTGTCGGGTGCCACAAAAGTAATTACTAGAAAATGGAAATCATAGTCTAAACCAATTATATTTGAAGTACTGAGTATTATAAAAAGTGATAAACAAACAGGAAGAGGAGTGTTTAGAAAAGGGAAGGAGCACATTAAAAAGAAATAAATGAAAATTGTGAGAAAAATACATGTAGAACAACGTTCATGAAGAGGAGGAAGACAATGTATGCCCAAACTAATTAAACAAATAATATAGTTAAGAATTAAGTTGTCACTGGACTTCCAAGATGGCTGCACAAGGAAGAGGAGTGGTGAGGTTTAAGGGAAGGCAGGAATTCAGCAATTTATGTAATATTGAACTGATGGTCATACCTCTCAACCTGAGAACATCAAAAATATGGGCAAAGGCCCATGAAAAGTAGGTACAACTGGTCAAAAATTGGGACTCTGATTCACATAAAATTTGCATACATAATCATGCAACCCCACCCACTCCAATGGGATTGTGGGATACTGACATGAAGATTAAAGTCACTAAACAGTAATAAATCATTGGCAGACATTTGAATTACAGACTTCATATCCCTTAGAAAATATATAATGCAAAACCTGTTATTCTAGCAACTATCTGAGTTTACAGGAACAATATTTAAAATCTGTCCTTATTTTTGGCCTATGTCCCACCATTATTTTTGGCTTCTTCAAGATTTCTTGCTCTGAGAGATTGAGAGAGGTATGATCACTGTTATCTGCCTACCTCCACCCGACCGCGTCCCCACTTCCTCTTCAACTTTCCCCATGATTGTTTTGATTCCTCTAGCAGAGAATCACTGCATTTGATTCGTTGTGCTGATGGTTGAGTTTGTATGAACCTTGCTGTATTGTTTTAACTACTAGCTTAGCCGTGTCAATGACAAATGGAGCTGCAAACAATTTGTGGTACCAGCGTCAGCTGCACCAATAAAACCACCAAGCTGGGAAATCTCTTCATAAAGTTTTTGTTTTGTTTTAGTGCCTATGGGACTGGTGCCTAAGACAGTACTTGTCTGACATGAAACTACTTTATAGCATCAGCGTACCACTCATGCCAGTTTTCTAAAAAACAGGAAAAATTAACCAGACCTATTCTAATATCTAAGAAGCAAGTGACTGCTATGGTATCACGAGTTTGAGGCATATCATTTACCTTTCTTAAAACAGCAATTTATTTTGCTACAGATACCTGCTCAAAGCAGGTTACATCTCCCAGAGCACTTTGGTGCCATCCCTCACACATCTATTACGAAAACAGTGCCTGATAGCAGTGGTGATGAAAGTGGCACTCTAAATCCTGAGTGTTTCATATATTACAAGGAAACCAGAATAAACTGAACCTGGAAATGCTGTAATACAACAAAATGTAATTAAAAGTTAAGGGACATATTTTTTCTAAGCAGTTAGCGTCGCTGTAGCCAGTTGTACTCCATACATGCTTTGAAGTAGCATTTTCTTTATTTTGAACTGGAATTTACATTTAGAAAGTGCTGTATTTAGCACAGCTTATGGTAATACGTAATAAAGTAATATATTCATAATAATATAACAAAAGTAATATGCATCATGGTATTGTACCTCATTTAAAAGCAGTGCAGAGTCCTGACACATTTTCAAATTGGATCTTACCTGGTCTGGCTGGCCTCTCTGGTCCATGCAACATCTGTATAATCAGTGCTTTATCGGCCCATAACAGTTCCCCTCTTTCTGTTTGCACCATCAACAAATGCAGCCACAGGGCCACGATAAGCACCTAAGTTTATCAAGTAATCCTTCTGTGCACCTGGACAAGTGACAGATAGCCCCTTAGCCAGTGTCTAGTTAAAGTGAGACTTCCCCAGTCCCCATAAATTGCCTGCAAGTTGGCGGCTGTTCAAACAAAATTAGTTGTCAACACCTTTTTTTGCAATCTCCCGGGTCTCCAAGAGCACTGCCTCACAAAGCTGATATCATCATCACACATGCACCTGTACCCTGGCAATGCATGGTGATGTCAGCCATAAATTTAAACTTAAATACATAACAAAAAATTCTGGAATTAAAGGGGCCACTCAGGAATTCATGGCACCCCCTTTTTGCCCTCAAAACCAGTAAATATTGAGGAATTCGGTATGGTTGAGAGGTATCCTGATGGTAGTTACAAGGAAAAGAAAACACATTTGATGTATAATGTATGTAAATAAACTTAAATATACCAACTCTGAGATCGCACCACAGTGGACAAAACAGCCCTGAGAACGGCCCAGCAAGTTTCAAGTTCGATAGAAGAGTATTTGCTCTTAAGTGTTAACTTAATAAAGGTGTTTAAAAAATGATCAAGAATTAAGCTTTCACTTCACAAATCATGGTAATTCTAAGTTAATAACCTGTGACTACACTGATACTAAACCAAGGAAAGTGTTATCACTGTTTCATTCACTCTTCAACATCATATCTTGAGCAGGTCCTTTGCATTCATCTTGCTAAAACTCAGAAAACTTTTACAACTGACAACAGTTTTGCCACCTTTCCAGATGCCTAAATGGGAAACTCTTGTAAGAAATGTGTAATTTTTCAGGACAACCCATACCCACTGCCAATCCAAAGGAATGACTTTCACTTTTTTGACAAAATAAAAGCTAATTCGTATATCACTTGAGTTGGTCTTGCTGATTCATATAATATTTAGGTATTTCAGATACAAAATAATTACTTTATGCAACTATTAAAGAAAACTTAGGAAATATTTTTCGCTTTAAAATATCAGAGTATTTACCATTTTTATTGTTTTTCTTTGCAGGACACAACTTCCCAAATAGGGACTGTCATACACAAAGAGGGACAGGTGATAACCCTATCTGATAGTTAAACAGAAGATACCAAAGGACCTGAGGGAGTCACAGCATGGATACTGATGGCAATATTAGTGGACCTGTGAAATCTTGGCCATTAAAGTAAAAGCTATTACCTGATGAATAGTTTTCCAAAAATAAAAATATGTTTTTTATATATTACTTTATTTTTCCTCTCCACTTCTAAGCACATTAAAGAATAACTGGACCTTTATTGAGAAATATGCATATAAATTATAGCGTAACAGCTATTTCCAAGGTGTGTCACATTTGCATTACTTTTCTCCACTGGTGTGCAGCTAACCTAGGCTTGAATTTCCACTGACAGCAGCTTTACCACTTCTGATAAATGTTTAAATGAGAAT